>NC_088169.1:116322540-116484495 GCF_028769735.1 Zonotrichia leucophrys gambelii
CCCGCGGCTGAGAGGAAAGAAGGAACGGAGAGAACGGCAAGAGAGGAGGGATAGCAGGGAGGAAAGTGAAAGGGAAAGGCTGGAAAGGACAGACGCGGACAGAGAAGGAGGAGACGGGGAACGAAGGAGTAGGGGGAAGAGGAGGGTAGGGTCTGGGGAAAGAGAAGAACAGAGGGGAAGGAAGAGGAGGAGGGGACAGGAGGGGGGCGAAAGGGAGGGAGGAAAGGGGAGGGTAGGGGAAGGGAATACAGAGAGGAAAAGGAACGGCAGAGGAGGAGACAGGAGGGGAGGCCGAAAAAAGGGAAGAGGAGGGAAAAGAGGAAGGCTGAGGAGGAGAGAAAAGGGGGGAGGGAGGGGAAAAAGGCAGAGAAAGAAGGGGAATACAAGCAGGAGAAAGGAAAGGTAGAGGAGGGAAGAGGAAGGGAGAAAAAGCCGCGGAGCGGGGACAGAACCCACCCGTCCGCACCGAGCTCCGAGTGAGCAAATGGCGGTTAACGAGATTACTGGATCTTATATAACCTCGGCCACGCCCCGCGCAGCCGCGCTGAGGTCCCGCACACCTGAGCCGGTCCCGGGACCCGCCCCGCACACCTGAGCCGGAGTCGGGACCGCCCCCGGCCCCGCCTCACGTAGCTCTGGCCCCGCCTCACGTAGCTCTGGCCCCGCCCCCGGCCCCGCCTCACGTAGCTCTGGCCCCGCCTCCGAGCCCCGCCTCACGTAGCTCTGGCCCCGCCTCCGGCCCCGCCTCACGTAGCTCTGGCCCCGCCTTCGAGCCCCGCCTTACGTAGCTCTGGCCCCGCCCCCTAGCCCCGCCTCACGTAGCTCTGGCCCCGCCCCCGGCCCCGCCTCACGGAGCCCCGGGTCCGCCCCGAGTCCGCCCCGCCCTGCCCGGGATGGGGGTGGGGCCATCGCTGGCGGCCCCGCCCGTGTCCCCCACACCGGCCCCGCCCGTGTCCCCCATACCGGCCCCGCCCGTGTCCCCCATACCGGCCCCGCCCGTGTCCCCCATACCGATCCCGCCCGTGCCCCCCACACCGGCCCCGCCCGTGTCCCCCATACCGGCCCCGCCCGTGTCCCCCACACCGGCCCCGCCCGTGTCCCCCATACCGATCCCGCCCGTGTCCCCCACACCGGCCCCGCCCGTGTCCCCCACACCGGCCCCGCCCGTGCCCCTCACACCGGCCCCGCCCGTGTCCCCCACACCGGCCCCGCCCGTGCCCCCCACACCGGCCCCGCCCGTGTCCCCCACACCGGCCCCGCCCGTCGCACCGGGCCGAACCGGGGCTGCTCCCGGCGCTGCGCGGAGCCCCGAGCGCTGAGGCGGGGCCGGGATGGGCCGGGGTTCTGGCTCGGCTCCTGTCGGTGTCGGCTGCCGGGGGGTCCCGAGCGGTGCCGCCTCTCCCGCGGCGGGCGCGGTGTGGGGCGGGGATCGGGACCGGGACGGCCGCGGGCGGCGGGAGCCCCAGAACGGAGGCTCCACACGGACGGAACCGGGAACCGGCCGGGGCGGGGGGAGCCCCAGGACCCTCAGACCCCGCCGCTCTCCCGGTGCCACGGAATCATTTCCCAGTGCAGGCCGAGGAGTCTTTATGAGAAAACTCAAAACTCAAGGATGCGGGATCTGAGGGGACGGGAGAGATTCTGGTATAAATTCAAAACACATCGTGAAAAATAAATCTATGGAGCAGCCCATGTGCTCTCCCAGCCTGGTTTCTGTGTGCTCGTCTGTGATTCCAGCTGCTCCCATGGGATTTTCAGCCTGTGGGGCTGCACTGCCTTGCCCGGTGCTAAGCACGACAGGAAACAATGGGAAAACCCTCGGGATCAGGCCGTGGAGCCTCTCAGTAGCCGTGTCCCAAAAGTCTGGCAGTGCCCAGCGCCTCTGGCTGCAATTTGAGGGGTCCCAGCACAGGCCCCCGGCACAGGGCCCCTTGCTTCCCCAAGTTCCCTTTAGCCAGGATGATTTTTGGGCTAGGAGCACCCAAAGCCAGCAGAACTGGCCTTAACCACTTTTTGTGGGACCTCTCATCTCTCTTCCTCACCAAATTCCCACTGTCAAAAGCCATCCCCTCAGTCTCTGCAAGGAATTGGGCTTGGATTTGCCAATCCAGCAGGGCAGAAATGCTGCTGTCCTTATTGTATATCCTAATTGCAGTAATTGCTTAAGAAATAATAGAAAGGAATTAAAGGAATGAAGAGAAAATAAAGAAGAGCTGCCAGCTCCAACTAAGGGATGCTCCAACCCCTTATTAATAATTTGCTTTAATTAACCAACTCAAACAAAGTCATTCGCACCACATTGATACAGTATGACTCTTTTTAATGGAGTTACAGATAAATATTGCAGAATGTAAAAAACTTTAAAAAGCCAGAAACTCTTTTAAGAGATAGACAGTGTACAGCTGCAGAGAGTCTTGGGATTCAGGAGAAAAATGCCCAAGTTTTCAGTCTGTAGCATCTTCCACTCTGTGGTCCCTGGCAGCAAACGTGGCTTCAGCCTCAGGAAGGCACAGGGAGTCAGGGATGTCACCGATCCTGGTGCCACCTCAGCCTTTCAGCAGCACAGTCTGCAGGGAGAGAGAACAAACGGGTCAGAATGGACAGCCTAATTCCAGAAAATCATCCCAATCCATACAGCACTGGGCAGAGCTGTAAGAACTTCCCAAAGGTTCATTTCCCTGAGGACTGAGGGCTCCAAGCTAAAGGCACAGGCTGGACCTGCCATGGACAGACTACGGGAAGGCCAGAAGGAAAAGCTACTGGGCCAATTCCATCAAACATTCCAAAATCAGGCTCCTCACCTGGTGGTGGAAGCACATCTTCCCTCCTGTGGGTTTTTTGGGATCTGCAGTGAAGTGCAGGGGGAAAAAACCAAAACCCAAGTATTTCCCACAATTGGAACAGAACAGTGGGGAAAAGGATGGAGGGGCAGCTCCTGGGGTGAATAACTGGGATCCAACCCCTCCAAACCAGTGGAAGCAGAGGCTGAGGGACAGAGCCCTTGGGCCCAGTTTGCTGGGATTCACAGGAAAACTGCTGGGTTTGACTGTGGCAGCAAAGCCCAGCTGGTTATCACGTCACCACCAGGCACAGCAGCAGCATCCACAGGGACCTGGCCAGGTGTGTGTGCCTGGCACAGGGCTCCCCAGTGCCCGGGAATCTCTGTGCCACAGGGCACTGGCCATTGCAACAGCTCCTACCTGTCCTTTCACAAGGCAAGATGCTTTTTCCATACAGCAAATGTTTTTTGAATTAAGAAGATAACACTACACTCAACTGGAGAAGAAAAAAGTGAGATCTGTTAAATTTTCCTAAGGCAGGCAAAAAAGAAAACCAAATTTAAAAAAAAAACAAAACACAAAAAAACCCCACCAACAAAAATAACAATGAAAAATAATCAACATATTAAGCATATTTCAAGAGAGTTAAATCAGAATGAGGCAACTGGGAAAGCTTGAAAAGCTGCAATGCTGCAAAAATCAAAAATCTAATGCTGCAAAAAAAGCCTTTTCTTACATCGCATTTTAGCCCCAAACTTGCAAAAAACCCTGCCAAACTCACAATTCACCGCATACAGTTATTGAGCCATTCCTGTCTTTGAGCACAAGTCAAGCTAAAGCTATGGAGACAAGAAAAACCCAGTGCTGTTCCTTTGGAAATCACAGAACCACAGGGAGGTTTTTCATTAGCTTAGGAAAATGCCCACCCAGTACTGAATAGCAGGGAAGTCAGGAAATCAATGTTTTGCTTCCAGAGACAAAAATTTAAATAAGTATTTACATGAAACCAGCATGTCTGATCAGAAGTGTTTATTAAGCAAAAACCCCTGGGGTTTGCTCTTGAGGGACACAAGAGGAGCTCCTTGGCTGGGACGCAGCCTCGCTCAGCCCTGCTCCCCACGCACAGGGCACCCACGCTCCCAGCTCTGCCACAGCCTGTGCAAAGCCCCCAGGATCCCAGGGATCGCAGGGCCAGCCCTCACCTGTGCCCTGCTCCTGCAGCTCAGCAGGCTCCTGTCAGACCTGCCTGTGCAGGGCAGCCACACGCGACTCCACCGTGCCCAGCCTTGTCTCCAGAGCCTTGAGCAGCATGTCCATCTGCAAAAGGACCAGGTGTGGGTCACACACACACACAGAGCACGTGTGGGGGGCAGAAAGGGCTCCAGTCTCATCTCACATCACCAATTCTCTTCATTTGACTATTTCCCTGCTCATTTACTCCTGTGAAAGCTCACCCAGCTCTAACACTCACTGTCCACTTTTTCCAGCCCTGGTGTCAGAGCCACACACTCAGCTTCTGCTGGACACCCTTCAGTTTCCAACTTCCTTACACTATTTGCTCCCAGCTCTTCCTACCTGCAGTCACCAGATTTTAGTACAGCAAAACATCAACCTCATTTATGATGTTATATTTCAATGCAAAGCTACAGCAAAAGCATTCAGTCCATTTGCACAACAGGCAGAAGAAACATGGCTAAAAGTTAAGTGAAGATCTGGAGAAGTGAATCAGAACTAACTAGAAACAACTTATCAAATTACTGAGATATAAACAGGAACCTAATGCTGTGCTTGAGAGACAGAAAATGCTAATTACCATGAAAATTGAAGGAAAGTTACTGAAAATCCTGCATAACACAAGGTACCAATGACATGAAGCAGACCAGTAGAAGCTACAATGCACTGAATTACTCTGGGTGAAATAAGCTGTTCTGCAGAAACTATTGGAGCACATTAAGGTTTCACAGAGGGGAATTAAACAAATTATTAATTATGAGGTTAAATCTCACCCTTTCCAGCACCTCTTCCAAGACAGCTTGACTTTCCAGAGTGAGTGGTTGCTCATGGATGACAGCTTGCTTTCCCGGGGTGCCTAGGATGTAGCTGAGATGGCACAGGTCAGATCATGCACAGATTCCCACCCTGAAGCCAAAATCCAAACCCAGCCCTCCTCCAGAGCCCTGAGAGACAGCCATGGATCCTGGGGCTGCAGTGAAAACTGCACAGACACCGAGAGCAGGGCAGGGCTGGCTGGGAGGGAGAGGCAGCATTACTCTCCAGGAAAAGTGCCATTCTGCAGCCAGGTCAGTGCTTTAGGGAATTTTACTGCCAAAAAATAAGGTATCATAGCTGTGGAATTAAGAGCACCGTCCAGAGCATGAGGGTGAACATCCACAGCAGTACAGTAAAATGAATGGGAACTTCAGAAAAAAAACAGAGACATTGAAACTAGTTCAGGTGAACACTGTCCATCAGAACAATGCTTGCATAAAGGAACTCTGGCACAAAGCCTTGATTCACTATATGGTTATTGAACAATACCTTAGGACCACTTTTAAGTGCTATAAACCGACTAAACCCAAGCACACTTTCATTTTCTAGACAGATTTTAAACGGCTGAGAGAGAGCCTCAGGCACATCCTCAGCTGTCAGATTTGCCTTTGCCCACCCTAGAGACAGAGCAGATGGGGCCAGCACAGGGCAGACCTGCCCCGAGTCCTGCCTGAGCCCCTCTGGCCACGCTGCCTGCTGGCAGTGCTGACCCCAAAGGGGCTCCAGACGGGCCTGTCTGGTGCTTGGCTTGTGTACTCCTCAGGGAAAATGAGAAGGAACCTCTCGTGCCCTGGACCTGCTGGTATTTGCTTGCCAGGAATGCAATTTCTCATACCAAAGGCAGACCTGGCTGGTTTGGGGTGGTTTTTTCCCTAGGATTTGCCTTACACAGTGATGTTCCTCAGAACTGAGCACTGTGATGCCAACAGCAGCAATACAGAAAACCCCTCTGGGGCAGAGCAGCCAAAAAAGCCACCTCTGCACTGCCCAGAGATATAACAGGAGAGCCCTCAGTGCAATGCCTGTGAGTGCAGTGGGGCTGGCACACAAACATTCTGTGCTTACCTTTCAATGGAGTCAATAGTGAAACAGAACAAATCTCTCTTGTAGTCCAGGCTCCTCGAGGTGCACCTGTAGATGCTGCCAAGGATCTTTGAGCAGCCAGAGCAGAATAAGGTTTCTACTAAGCTGTAAGGGAGAAATAACATTGATTCAGAAAAAAATAAAAGGAAGCACCTCACCCCATCCCTTTCCTTAAAAAGCCCCCAAAAACCAAAAACAAAACGCCAAACAATCATGCATTATCATTTCTTGAGGCATTCATTCTTGCTTTACACAGTGTAAATTATGAGCACTCATCTTTCAGCCTGAATTTGCAGCAGCTCCTCAGGCTGACTGACCTCAGCAAGCCCTGATCAGAATCACTACAGATCAGGATCACTACAGATCAGGATCACTACAGATCAGAATCACGGCAGATCAGGATCACTACAGATCAGGATCACTACATTGTGGTAGGGACCTCAAAGCCCATCCCATCGCAGCCCTGCCATGGCAGGGACACTCCCACTGTCCCAGCTGCTCCCAGCCCCAGTGTCCAGCCTGGCCTTGGGCACTGCCAGGGATCCAGGGCAGCCACAGCTGTGCCAGGGCCTGCCCACCCTCACAGGGAAAACTTCTTCTGACACTGAATCCAAACCTGCCTTCCTTCATGCTGAGGCCATTCCCCTTGTCCAGCCCTGCCTGTCCCTGTGAGGAATCCCTGTCCCTCAGCCCACACAGCACACCGCACACAAATGAGAGTTCCAGGCCCACACCGGCACTGCGGGCCCTGCACCGGGGCTGTCCCGGGATCCCCCGACCTCCCCGGGGCTGTGCCCAGCCACGGCCGGCCCTCACCATCCGCACTCGCCGGGCAGGTTGGAAATCTTCCGCTCCGGGTCCACGGCGACGCTGGCGGCCGCACCTGCAGCGGGAGGGAAGGAGGGAAGCAGGGAGGGATGGCGGCCGTGAGGGGGACCCGCGGGGCCGGCACTCACTGCGCAGCAGGATGCAGCCGCTCGCCTCGTCGTTGGACACCCAGCTGGACGTGTCGCCCACGGGCCGCCGGCAGCCAGCGCACAGGAACACCATGGGCATGGGCACCTCGTCCCGCTCCCGCTCCGCCTGGCTGGCGCCCGACTCCAGCAGCGACAGCGACTGCTCCAGCGCCGGCCACAGCGACAGCGGGTCCTGCTGGCCCGCCGAGGCACCGGTCCCCAGCATCGCCTTCGAATCGCCCGCCGAGGAAGCGGCAGTGACACCGGACATGGCCCCGGAACCGCTCCCGGGGCCGGCCCCGGAACCGCCTCAGCACCGAGGCTGCCCCGGAACTGCTCCCGGAGCCGCCTCAGCCCCGCCCGGGGGCGTTTGGACCTCGTAAGGTCGTGGAACCAAAGCAAAGGATGTGGGTATTCCAGTACATGAAGCGTTTTATCAAGTCACTCCTAATTCAGAGAACTTCCCGAGCTGGAAGGGCCCCACAAGGATCATACAGTCCTGCCCCTGGCCCTGCACAGACCCCCAGCAATCCCACCCTGAGTATCCCTGGAGCGCTCTCCAAACACTCCTGGAGCTCTGTGGGGCTGTGCCCATTCCCTGGGGAGCCTGCGCAGCGCCCAGCGCCCTCTGGGCTTGAACCGTTCCCTGAAATCCAGCCTAAACGCCTCCAGTGGGTCTGGAGCTCTGTGGGGCTGTGCCCATGCCCTGGGGAGCCTGCGCGGCGCCCAGCACCTCTGGGGATGACCCTTTCCCTGAAATCCAGCCTAAACGCCTCCAGACCCAGCTGCAGCCCTTCCCTGGGTGCTGTCCCTGGCCACGGGGAGCAGAGCCCGGAGCTGCCCTCAGGAGGAGCCGCAGCCCGGTGAGCCCTGACCTCGGCCCCCTCCACGCTGAACAAGCCCTCAGCCACTGCTGGTGTGGGCCCTGCAGAGCCAGCCCTTCCCACCAGACACATTCGGGAATGTTTTCCGGCCCGGCCGTGCTCCGGAGCTCCCAGAACAGAGCACTGCTCTGAGGGAAGGGCCTGTGATCCAGCTGGCACCCGTCCACCCCGTCCCTCGGTTACAGGGCGCCCGCCTCAGTTTGAAACATCCCGAGGAATAACAACACGAGTTACTGTCTCACTGATGTTTCCAGTCCTCAGGCAGTCCTTGAGCCGCGGGACCCGAGCGATTGGCACAGGCGCCGGTTGTGCAATTCCCTTTCTGAGGGCAATGCAGCGCCATGAGGCAAAGCTGTGGGTCGGAGTTCTGGGCTGCTGAAAGGGCGCCGCTGACATGGCCAACAGCACAAACTCCTCCGAGTACTTCTGGTCCTACGAGTATTACTGGGATTACATAGATCCAATTCCAGTAGATGGAAGCAAGCTGAAGGTTAATAAATGTAAGTACTGTGGAGTGGTAGGTGCTAATCTAGCACAGGGAAAATGTTGCATTGCTTGTCTCACTGACCTGGTTTTGTTTCCTTGCAGTAGAGTCCCTGCCAGTGCCTGGTTTGTGTGAATGGGTGTTTGCCTTCAGGCTGGATAGTTACTAACAAACACTCTGGGCTTTATTTTACAGTATCTGAAGCTCTAAGACTGCTGACACTAATTCTTGTTTACAAGGACAGATTACTTTATTTTTTAGCCATTTGCTAAGGGGAAATGTGATTACTTGTGAATCTGTAGTGTGGGGTGCTAGTGACCTGTGTGCTACTGCCACCAAAGTTCACTGAAGGAGCAGAGGTTTTCAGAAAAACACTGCGTTTTCATCTTGGGACAAGGCTGACACTGCAACTGGTAAGCATTCAGACTTTTACTAAAGGAAATGTATGTTTCCACTAGCCAGGAACAGTAAGCTGCAAACGTATTCTTTCACCTTCCCTCCCATCCCTGTGGATAGCTGAAACTCTTCAGATGTGGATTTAGAAACTAAAATTGTTTTTTCCCAAGGTCATTACAGTGCAATTATTATATATCCCAGGAAAATGTGATGGCCTTTCAGAATACCTTCATGTCTCTCTCACTAACAATGCAAGAAACTGGCTTTCTGGTGGTGAAGGTGGAATTCTCTGCTAGGAGCTGCTTGTCCTTTGCTTGCTTGGACAGCTGTAGGAAAAAGGAGTAGAAACTTACCCTAGAAAAGCTTTTCTGTGCATTCAGGTCAGCTGAGGGCTCATTGCCTCCAAACTTAGGGCACCACACTTTAAAGAAGGTGGTGTGAATATCCACATCCCTCCATACAGAAAATCTTGTTCTCTAATGCTGCAGAGCAGCATTTGGCGCTGCTGGGACCAGGAACAGCTCATCTAAAATTCTCTTAATTTTAATGTTAGGGCAGATGATTACCCCCAGATTCCACTAGGGAAACCCCAAACTGCTGAGCTGAGCTAGATCTAAGTCCTTGGCATGTGGCTGGTGTAGCAAAACCCAAAAATCAGGAATAAACCGTTCCCGTTTTCTCCTTGGTAACATTTTCCTACCTCTTGGATCACCTGGTGCACAGCAGAGGTGGCATTTGTTGTACAGCACTTCCCTCCCAGGCAATTCACAGGGCATTTTTCCTCAGCTGCCTCTGTCCTTGAAATCTGTAGAAACTGTGCTGCTGAGACAAGATGCTCGCCCTCAGTTAAATTTAATTTAAATTGGTTGACAGTTTTGTGGAGGAACAGAGAGTGCATCCTCCTGGAGCTATTATCCTTCCTCCTCCAAATTCCAGTGGGTGAACAGTGGCTCACAAGTTCTAATGAAAACACCAAGGGAAACAATTCCACAAATCCCTGCTTGGGATTTTTCACTGTTTGGAGTAAAAGTACCAGTCAAGCAATGAATATGCTTTGCCTGTCCTTGCACAATATTTACATTCCTATACTGAGAAAAGCTGCTGCTGGGATTATTGGCTTTGTGTGCTCTCAGTTTTGCCTCCCAGGGTTTTTTAAAATTCTTTTAATGTGAAACAGAGACCTGAATCTCTGCACTTCCTTCCTTCTGTTACGTGGCTGGTCCCTGAAACTTGTTGAGACTGAATTTGTCTCATAAAAATGAATCTAAACCCAGATAAAAATCCATGGTCTTGCTTTCTGTTTGTAGTGTTGTGCATCTCTCTCAATTTTGTACGAAAATAACGAAAAAAAATCTTAATTTACCCATGACCCAATAGGCTATTTAAAAGCATGCACACACACATGCCCAAAAGGTGACGGTAAAATTTAGCAACAGGAAAGCTTTTTATAGCTCTGTAAAATAAGAAAAGACATTATTCCAATTAAAAAACATAACAAAAAAAACCGTAACAAAAGCAAGCAAACAAACAAACAAAAAACCAACTAACTGCAGAATTTAAACCCAGGAAATTTTGGTTCAAGCTCCACCTGAGCCCTGGTGCCAATTTATTTAGCTTCAGTGAATCCCATGAAATCCATTAAAACCGTTTTTAAAAGATGAAGCCAGAATAGCTCTGACAGGGAACTCTATAAATCCAAACTCTTAATTTCTGTCCCAGTGGTGTGGAACACTTCAAAGCTTTGGGCTTCTCAAAATGTCCCGGGGCAAAGGAACAATAAAATAGGCTGCCCCTCCCCACTGATATTTCTCAGTAGCCCAGCCCAAACTCAGGTTTCTGATCAGGGCAGAGCTGGGCCAGCTCTGGTTTTGGGTTTAAAAGGAGCTGGGCTAATTCCCTTAATCTCTTTGTGCCTTTGATGCCGACACATCCTGAACTTTTTCACAAAGAAACGTTCAATCAAACATACCAGACCTGTTTCAGAGAACACAATGTTTTCTGTGCTTTCAGAGGGAAGATTTATTTTATCTCAGTCAATATTTGTCCCTGGAGCCAGTGACCCTTCTTTTTCCACCTCGTCTGCTGTGAATCCAGGGCAGGGCACCCAGACTTCCCAAGGCCATCAGCACAGTGGCCCCAGGAGGGAGCGTCTGTGGGACAGTGGCCAAAGGTGCTGTGGGGATGGGAGCAGATCCTCAGTGAGCCCAGGGCTCAGGCAATCAAACTGGCACAGCAGTGCAGCCTGCAGGAGAGAGCAGCTCCCTCTGCTCCCCCAGCCACCTCACCCTCCCATGTGGGCACACCTGGGCTCCGGCAATCTGTTCCTCAGATAAACCGTGTGCTCCTGGCACAGCAGGCAGCCCCTTGCACCCCTCCACGAAGGCTGCAGGGCAGGGGGCACCTTCCCTTCCCTTCCCTTCCCTTCCCTTCCCTTCCCTTCCCTTCCCTTCCCTTCCCTTCCCTTCCCTTCCCTTCCCTTCCCTTCCCTTCCCTTCCCTTCCCTTCCCTTCCCTTCCCTTCCCTGCCCTGCCCTGCCCTGCCCTGCCCTGATGTGCTGGGAGGGACACAGGCCCCGTGCAACAAACCCCTCTTGCTATTTCTCCTGGTATAAAACGCTTCCAGGGCTGGGATTCCCTCCCTGAGGGCCTCTCCTTAAAGACCTTGCAGGATTAGGCAGTGACCATTCAGGCTTCCTGCCCTGTGCTTGTGTAGCAGGAGCCACGTTCAGTTTTCTGCACAGGTCTGGGCACCAGGACACTCCAGAGGCTTTTCCCTCCCTCATGCCCACTGTCAGGAGGCTCCCAAGGCCTTGAACAAAGTGGCACTCAGACCCTCTCTCTGAAAGCAGAAATGAGTCAGATGACATACCTGCAGCAGGGAGGGCAAATCACCTTGCTGTGTTTAATTTCTGCCGTGCCAAATGACAGAACCCTCTGCTGTGCCCACAGACTCCATCGTCATCGCCTTCTGGGTCGGCCTCGCTGCCTTTGTGATGTTCCTTTTCCTTGTTCTGCTCTGCATGTCCTGCTCTGGATCGACACCAGCCAAGTGAGTACAACCACAGATAAAGCAAGAATAACCAGAGATAAAGCAAGTAGATACCAGTGTGAAAAAATAACCTGTGGGAAACACTCAGTGCCTCGAGTGATGCAGCAGTGACACGTTTGTAACTGCACAGAGGTGAAGCTTTTCCTGTCAGTGTTTGGCTGGAGCATCTCTTGACCCACTGCTCCTCCTTTTCAGGAAAATTCAGCCCAGCAGGCTGGGCAGAGATTCAGGATTAGGTCACAAGCAAGCAGAGGGAAGCAGCAGTCAGAGGGAGCGCTAATATTCCCATTTATTGGCACCCTAGGGCCTCTGGCATGCTCACAAAAGGTAACAAAAACAATTTAAAAAAGGCAGTTTACCCAAATAAACCACAAAGCAGGAGGTGGATTAACAACACAACAGACATGGAAATGGACATTAAATGGCAGGGTAACACAGGCATGTTACCAGCAATTTACTGTTCCTAAAAAACTGGCAGGAGAACTCTGTGTGCATGAAAATCTCAGAGCATTTGCAAGACTTAAACAAAGTATTGATTTTTAAAGTTTTTTTCACTTTTTCATCATGTTACTGAGCAAAATACTTGGCTCAAAAATACACACATTTATCCCTCATGCATTCAATTTTGGAAATCAAAGGAGCCATTGTGAACAAGGCAAGTCTAGAAATGTTTTCTGGAGTGCCCAGAAATCATTAATGAAACCCAGCATTCAATGAGATTTGTTTAGGCTTTGAAACCATCCCATGTTATCATTTTCCTAGGCTTGAAACACTGTGAGAAAACAGTTTTAGGACTGAAGAAACTATTAAACCCAGTCACACACAAAACTTGCCCTTTTGGGTCGAGTTCTGTTTGTTTTCTCAGCCCCACTTCAATTCCACTCCCCCCAGTTCCAGCACCAAAACCCTGCGTGGTGCTGGAAAGAAGCCACCAGTGTGAACCTGCACCCCTGCCCTGCCACCTCTCTGCTGTGTCACCCAGCCCTGCCCTTGGCATGACAACCACCAGTGTCTGTCAGGAACCTCCTGTCCCTTTCCTGGTGATAATCCCGATGTATTCACGCAGCAAACACCCGCTCACGTCACTGCTCAAGGCTGGAGAGCTTTCACCTTCATCCCTTCTGTGCTCATCCATCTCTGCCAGCCCAGGGACACCAGGGCCCCTGTGCTCTCCCAGATCACCCACGTCCTCCCTCAGCACCTGCCAGGGAACATTCCTCATTCCCAATCTCCCATCCCTGCCTGCCCTCTGGCAGTGGGAGCCATTCCCTGTGTCCTGTCCCTCCATCCCTTGTCCCCAGTCCCTCTGCAGCTCTCCTGGAGCCCCTTCAGGCCCTGCAGGGGCTCTGAGCTCTCCCTGGAGCCTTCTCCTCTCCAGGTGAGCACCCCCAGCTCTGCCAGCCTGGCTCCAGCCCTGCAGCAGCTCTGGGGCCTCCTCTGGGCTTGTTCCAACAGCTCCACAGATTTCTTGTGCTGGACCCCAGAGCTGGGGCAGCTCTGCAGGTGGGGTCTCGCCTCAGTGGGGGAGAGGGGCAGAATCCCCCCACCTCATTTGATGCAGAGTTGAAGCCATTTTGGCCGTGCAGGACACCCCTCTCCTGCCCCAGGGGGTAACACCAAGGGTGAACTCCCTTGGCAAGAGCTCAGTGCTCTCCAGAGCTGAGTCCCTGCTGAATCCCTTACCTGCACATCTGCACAGAAACAATCACTGACAAGTGTCCCCTGCAGGCCTGTGCCACAGCTGAATCCTGAGACACAGAGAGCTCCTGGACTGGAATCCACGATCCAATTACAGCACACACTTCCCTGCAGTCCCCAGTGAGGTGCTGCAGTTTTGGTGGGTGGCTTTGGCAGAGTGGGGAGGGCTGATGCCTGTACAAGCCCTGCAGGGAGGGATCCACGTCCCAGTCCCTTTTGTCAGCACTGCACCATCCCACAGAAATAAGACAAAAGGGACCACAGATCCCAAACCCATCTGCTGCCAAGGCAGCTGATGGTCACTCTGCTGGGACACAGAGCATTAACGTTTGCCTCAATGATGTGTGTTAACATCCACAATGAAAGGCTTTTTCAGCTGTTTCTTATCTCAGCTTTAGTTCTGGATTCTGCCTGGGCCCAGGTCAGTTCCCCAGCTGATTTTAAGATATGGATAGCTAGCTGGTGCTATTTGGCTGCTGGATAGACAGGAAACAAAACATCCTGTTTTGGTAAGAATTTTTCTTTGGTCTTCCTTCTGTAAAACAAAGAGGAACGATGCCTTGAATACACCTTCAGCATAGCAAAGAGAATTCCAACCCTGCCTCCCTGTGCCGGGCCTGCTGCCGAGACTTTGGGGCTTGTTTCTGCTTTTTGAATTACTCAGCTCGGTTCGGCTGAGCTCGGTACAGCGCTCTCCGTTCGGCTGAGCTCGGCTGGGTTCGGCCGAACTCGGAGCCGCTCTGAGCGTTCGGCTGAGCTCGGCTCGTTTCGGCCGAACTCGGAGCCGCTCTGAGTGTTCGGCTGAGCTCGGTTCGTTTCGGCCGAACTCGGAGCCGCTCTGAGTGTTCGGCTGTGCGCAACTCGGTTCGCTCTTCGGCTGACTCGGCCGAACTCGGAGCCGCTCTGAGCGTTCGGCTGAGCTCGGTTCGTTTCGGCCGAACTCGGAGCCGCTCGCTCCGTTCGGTTCGGCTCGGCTGGGTTCGGCCGAACTCGGAGCCGCTCTGAGTGTTCGGCTGAGCTCGGCTGGGTTCGGCCGAACTCGGAGCCGCTCGCTCCGTCGGCTCGGCTCAGCTCGGCTCCCTGAGGGCGGGCAAGCGGCGCCCCGTCACGTTAAACACACAAACCTCGGGGCTCTCCTGCTGCCGCGTCCCGCGGGCGGTCCGGCCGTCGCACTGTCAGGAAGATTAATCCACAAACATTGTAAGTTTATGTCCAAAAGGATACACTGGAGTCCTGTAACTTTATTTAAATAAAGGGAGAGGCCATGGGCATTTCCCACAGGGTGTCTCAAGTTACTGGGGGACGCAGCCTCCTTTTTATCCTAATTTCTCGGACGCATTTCCCTCTGTCTTCCCCATCCGCTGAGGTACTTGAGAGGCACAAACTTCCCCAAGTCGCCTAATACAGACCGCCTTCTGATGTGCATCTCCCCCTTCCTTCTCTTTGTGTCTATGTTCTTCAAGTCCAGGGACTCAGCACGGGCTTGGGGGAGCAGCAGTCTCTGTCAATTAGCGGAATTCCTCTGGAATTTACGGTTCCGTTCATTATTTCTCTCACCTCTCAGTGTCTGGGTTTCCCTACCCACAGCCCCGCTGTTTGTAGACACCTCCTTCTCGTTCCTTCCAGCACGGCCACGAACGGCAGCGCGGGCTCGGGCAGGAGCTCATTAGGCAGTGACTGCGCTCGCGCTAATTAACGGGCACGAGAGCACCCGGGGCTGATCCTGGTGCAAGGACCGAGCGCTCGCCAGCGAAATGTGTTGGAATCCCTGTGCGATCCCAGTGGTTTGAAGTTTAGGAATGCTGCGGGACGTGCTCAAGGTGTCAGTAACGTGTTTTTTTTTTTTTTTTTTAAAGAAAGCCGCCAAGGGGCGGTGGAAGAAAACAATAAATAATATAGCCTATTTACTGTCAGTGTATTTGCCTTTTGTGGTGTTGGCCGGCTCCACGGGGGTAAATTAACCTCAGGGGGAGCCTTTGCTGCTGTTCTTGCTCGTGTGCTGGAATACAGCAGAGTCCTTGTCATTTTACACATCGGGAAATACAAGTTCGGCTGAGCTCGGCTCGGTTCGGCCGAACTCGGAGCCGCTCTGAGCGTTCGGCTGAGCTCGGTTCGTTTCGGCCGAACTCGGAGCCGCTCGCATTGCTGAGCTCGTTCGTTTCGCCGAACTCGAGCCGCTCTGAGCTTCGGCTGAGCTCGGCTGTTCGCGAACTCGAGCCGCTCTGAGTGTTCGGCTGAGCTTTGTTCGTTCGGCGAACTCGGAGCCGCTCTGAGCTTCGGCTGAGCTCGGTTCGTTTCGGCCGAACTCGGAGCGCTCGCTCCCTCGGTCGCTCGCTGGGTTCGGCGAACTGACTGCTCCCTTCGGTGTCGTGGTTCGGCCGAACTCGGAGCCGCTCTGAGCGTTCGGCTGAGCTCGGTTCGTTTCGGCCGAACTCGGAGCCGCTCGCTCCGTCGGCTCGGCTCAGCTCGGCTCCCTGAGGGCGGGACACAAACTGCACTCTCCAAAAGGCTTGGGAGTTTGTAAAGAAATGTCATTTGAACTCAACTCTCGGGACAGAGCTGAGGGCTCTTTTAGGATAAGAATATTTACACATTCAAACAATTCCCTCATTTGCATCTCGACTTTATTTACCCCCCCAAAATTCCATCCATATTACAAGCAATGTGCAGTTCTGGTTTTTCCCTGTAAACTATTTGTACAATGGACCTGGGCACAGCACACAGCTGTGATTCAATTGAATAAACCCTGGTTTACAATTCCAAGCCTCTCACTGTGGCACTGCTGTGTTTGCAGGTCTGGACTGGCTGCTCAACCACCCTCACAGCCACACTGAGGAACAATGGATCAGATTTCCCTGAGAGTTCCCAATAAAACTCATGGATAATCACTGAAAATCCTTTGGGGTTCAGTTCCATCTCTCACCTGTTCTGGGCAGAGGGAAGATGGGTTTGTGTCGCACATGGCAGCAGCAGCCCATGGATCAGGGCTTTAATTTTTTGAATTTTATTTTATTTTAAAAAAGGATAATAAAAATAAACCACATCTGATATAAATGTCTTGAAGTGCCATTCAAGCTTTTTAAACCCAAGCAGACCATCCTGATCCCCGAGTCCAGTCTGCCTCTGTCTCCTCGTTCTTGGCACTCACACCCCATTGTGGGAAGCTCTGCGGCCTTTTTCTCCTGTCCTGTTTTAGAGAGGATGGATACTAAGGGCACACACGTGCACAAACAGACTCTCTGCTTCTTCAGAAAGATAAAAATGCCTGTAATAAAAATTATATAAGCAGTACTGTCTCTCAAACTGTTCAAGGAGAGGGAAACTGGAACTTTAATGTCCCTCTGAGAGATGGTGAATAAAATCTCCCCTAACTTTGCACCCAGTCATAAAATAGTGATTTTTGTGCCCAAACAAGGCAGGTCTGGATGAGAACAGCTCAGGAGGCTCGCAGGGCTCACGGTGCTGAGGACAGGGCACAGAAGAACGCTGAAGATCAATGTCAGTCCCCTGAATTATTGCCCTGATGGAGCCAAATCTTTTTGCAAAGAGACACAAGAGTTTCTTCCCCTTGTTTCCGAGTGTCCCGGTCACCCTGTAATTCCCAATCTGCACTAGAGCAGACCAGTCTGGCGTGGGTGAGGAACAGATCCGGCTGCTGTGCTCCCAGCCACGTGTCCCCGACGTAAATGGAAGTCAGGAACACAGAAACAGCTGTGGGAGAAAGGGGAAGAGAAAAATCAGAGCAGACATTCTTCTGTTTCCCCACAGCATTCGGTTGTTGGTGCCTCCAGGACTGTGCTGTGAAAGAGTTCCCAGCTCTTTCCTAGCTGGAAAATCTGGAGGGGCTCTGCCCATGCAAAGGCTCAGACACACTCCCAGCTCTCAGGAAGGAACAAACCAGTTTCCTGTTTCAATAAAGCAGTTTGAAATCTGACCTGGCAGATCTCTCACTGACAGCAGTGAGGATCAGCATCCAGGCCCATGTGGAACTGGGGTTTTTTGCAGACTATTTTCCCTCTTGGAATTATTTATTTATACCTTTTGTTCCATTTTAGTCCTTTAAAGGAAGTTTCTCAGAGGGAGCGGGAGTGTTGCAGTGCCAGAAACCCTCCCAGTGTGACCCCGCCCTGTGCTGCCCACCCCTGCCCCATCCCACCAGACACAGCTCCTGCCTGGGGCAGCCACGAGCCTGGCTGGCCATGGCAGAGCTGACTCCAAGGATCAAACCAGCCCTGGAATCTCCTCGTTTCTCCCAGCACTGCCCCTAACACGAGCGACAAGAACAGGACGGCTCACCTGTCTCGTGTGCGTCCTGCTGCAGCGCTGCCGGCGGGCACAGCGATGCCACCAGCCCGTGGCAGGGGCCGGGCGGGCCCTGCTGCTCCATGAGCTGCAGCATGATGGAGCTGAGCGCCCCGAGCTGCCCGCAGAGCCCGCCCGGGGCGCCGCCGGCCTGGCAGAGCCGCGTGTGCAGCTGCAGGAGGCCGCTCCTCAGCGCCCCGTCCCCGAGCAGCTCCTGCACGGCCCCTGCGTGCGGCAGGACACGGCTCTGCAGCCACCTCAGCACCGGGGACACGTGCTGCTCCCCGAGGGGGCTCTGCCCGGCCAGGGAGCGCAGCAGCAGCTTGGTGACCACGAGAATGGAGGCACAGGTGACAGCCCCTGCCTCGCCCCCAGCCTCAGCGGCCCCGAGGGCGTCCCCTCGCTGCGTGCGGGGCGCTGCTGCCAAACCAGGGTCCCAATGGGCAAGGATGGAATTCAGGTGCTCTCTGCATTTCTCCAGCTCTGACACTGCCACGTCTGCAGCAGTGTCATCTTCTGCCACCTCGCTCCTTTTCCGAGGGTGACCGTACACAGGACACGAGGCTGGAGCTTTGTTCTTGTCTTGGATATTTTCTGTAAGAAGAGAACCACCAAAAAACAAACATCAGACACTGCAAAGGATTTTCCTGGTACAAAATCATGCAAGTGAGGTGCTCCCCTGGGTGGATTCCATCGTTACAAATCCTGGCTTTTTTTTCCTTTCTTCAAAACTGGTGACAACAAGAGACACCAAATACTACCTTTCTATTGCTCTATTTATTTGTTGTTTTTACTTACACATCACCTTCAGATCCCCATCCACGCTCATAATGATTCACACCATTGAGCACAAAGCCTCCAGGCACTGCTTTTTCTCTTAATATTCCATTAAAGAATACCCTTTGTCAAAGCCTGACTCAAAGCCTGATTTGCCACTGAGTTTCATTTTAAAGCTCTTTCCCTTCATAAACCGTGTTTCTCCAAAGCTTCCAAATTGTGGTAAGGTTCTAAATCATCACAAGGAAGACCTGAAAAATGCCTTTCCATGTCCTTCCCTCCTCCCTCAAGGTCCGCCAGTCCGACAGAAGGCATTAGCACTACTTCAGAGGAGTTTGCCTCACTTGAACTGCTGCTCTGTAACAGCCACAAGGAAACAAACCTTCCTTGAGGCATTTCAGCACTTACTGAGCAATTCCTTGTGCTGGTACTTGTGGGCCAGGGCCTGCAGGTCCTGCTGCAGCTGCAGGTCTGTGCTGACCAGGCTCCACCTGTGCAGCAGCAGCAGCAGCTCCCGGCTGGAGAGGACGCTGGCGTTGACCGTGAATCGCCTCATGTCCCTGAAGGCCTCCACAACCCCAGCACGGTATTGCAGCACGGAGCTGAGGGTGCTGAACAGCTCAGCCAGCCTGGCCAGGTCTGTGTTAGCCCTGGCAAGAGAAAACACAACTGCCATGCATGCTAATTCATCAGCACAGCTCCTAACCCCTGCTGTCAGAATGGCCAGGAGTTAAGGACAAAGGACTCGACAGCAACTGTGCATCACATTTTACTTTACTTCCCCTGTATTCAAACACCTAAATGCTCCTGTCAAAGAAACCTGATCCAAATTCACTACTCAGCACACAAACTGAAGGTGAAAAAAGCCATCCCTCTAGCAGAGATACAGAAATCCTCCTGGCCTTAATGAGGTTCAAACTGGGCAGAAGATGAAATGCAAACCAACTAAAACAAAAACCAAAACAAAGCACTCACCGAATATGTTTGATTAACGCCACCAAAACACACAGAAATTCATTTACAAGCTGAATAGGAAGAAGTTTCCTGTTCTCCTGGGATCGATTCTTGTTTTGTCTCTTGTCTCCTAAATTTGTTAGCCACAGCGTGTGGACTAAGGAAATAATTTTATGTATCACCTTGTTCTCCAGAAACCTGAAAAACAAACAAAACCAAACAAAAAAAGGTAAAGAAAAAAAGAAAACCACATTGAAAGGCAGATCGTCACCAGCAGCTGGCCCATCACCTCCAGGGACCATATTCCAGTGCACTTTTGGTGCATTGCCTGAGCCTGTCAGGGCACTCTGTGCATGCAGAAGAGATGTCTGTGTGAGGGAGAGGCAAGGGCAGGAGCAATGTTCTAGACAGAGACAGCTCCAATCCATCCCTGTGCCCCAATCCACTTCCTGTGCTGCAGCTCCTGTGACAGGAGGTGATCCGAGGCTGCTTGAAATTTAGAAAGTAAAAACACCAGCACAAGGTGCCATTCTGCTTTTTTGGTTTTTCAGGGAAGTGATTTCCAAATCACAAAGCTCCCCCACCATCCTCCCTCCTACCACAGCCTGAAAGCAGTTTGGTTCTGTTCTCAGAAACACAGGGACACCTCAGAGTGCAGCAAGTTCTGCCAGCACAGCCCTTGGTGCCCTGTCTGTCCCCCTTGGTGCCCCTGCCCCCTGTCTGTCCCCCTTGGTGCCCTGTCCCCCTGTCTGTCCCCCTTGGTCCCCCTGTCTGTCCCCCTTGGTGTCCCTGTCTGTCCCCCTTGGTCCCCTGTCTGTCCCCCTTGGTGCCCTGTCTGTCCCCCTTGGTGCCCTGTCCCCCTGTCTGTCCCCCTTGGTCCCCCTGTCTGTCCCCCTTGGTGCCCTGTCCCCCTTGGTGCCCTGCCCCCTGTCTGTCCCCCTTGGTGCCCTGTCCCCCTGTCTGTCCCCCTTGGTGTCCCTGTCTGTCCCCCTTGGTGTCCCTGTCCCCCTGTCTGTCCCCCTTGGTGCCCCTGTCCCCCTGTCTGTCCCCCTTGGTGCCCTGTCTGTCCCCCTTGGTGCCCCTGTCTGTCCTCCTTGGTGCCCCTGTCCCCCTGTCTGTCCCCCTGTCTGTCCCCCTTGGTGCCCTGTCTGTCCCCCTTGGTGCCCTGTCCCCCTGTCTGTCCCCCTTGGTGCCCTGTCTGTCCCCCTTGGTGTCCCTGTCTGTCCCCCTTGGTGCCCTGTCCCCCTGTCTGTCCCCCTTGTTCCACCCTCAGCCCCCCGTTCCTGCACTGGGGACAGGACAGTGGCTCCCATGTCTCCTGCACTCTGTACCTTCTCTCCAGGCTGTGCAGGAGCCACGTGAGCAGGCTGTGATCCTGCACCAGCTCATAGGCAGCTCTGGTGACACGGGCAGCACTCTGCAAGATCTCCAGGATGCGACGCTGAAACAGAAAACACAATTTGTGTTTTACAGTCAGGATCTAATGATGTAATTTTAAATTAGCAATCTGGCTGGTACCCGATCAACTTAATGGTAAAATGACCACCAGCTCTTCTCAGCAGCTCCAGGGAAGGACAGACATTCTCCCTTCACAGCTTCACACCGCAGGTGCTGCTCTTACAGAAGCATTCAGGCAGCAAGACAAGTTTATCTTTTTGCCTGAGGTTTGATACCTGACACACTCAGGGTGGATGCTCCCAAACCTGAGAGCTCCTGGCACGTGGGTTTCCCTTCTGCTGAAGCCTGCTCAGGTAACAAATGCACTGGCTGGGGAATAGAGACCCCAAAAAAGGAAAAGGCGCCGACCGCAGGAGCAAAACCAGGGCACCCACGTGAGGCTCCATGAAGGCAGGAACCCGTTCCAGTTTCAGGGATGAGGGTGGCGCTGGTTTAGACACAAGCAATTATTGGCCCCTCTACACATACACAAAACCAACAAGGAACAGATTTTCAAGTGAGCCAAGGCAGAGTCAGCTGCTCCTTTCTGGTTTGTACTCGGGATCTCAAAGCCACGCAAACCTCTGCGGTTTGGGGGTTTGGGAACTTTCTTTTTTAATTCTTACCTGGGAGCCCTCGTCACACAAAGGACTGTTGAAGAAGGACAGAATGACCTGGAAAATCCTCTGGTAGTCATAGAGCTCATAGCAGTGTTTGTCACGCAGCCCTTCCCCAAGGAACCTGAGGATCCACTCCCGCTCTGTTTTGTACTGGAGCCACAAAGAGAAACACCACCCTCAGGCATTCAGACATTTCCAAAGAAAACCTGTTCCCAAGAGCACAAAACCCTGAGCACAGAACCCTGGTTCCCTCTGAATGCCAGCTCAAAGCTCACTGCAGCTTGTTCTGGACCTCTCCTTTCCCATTCCTATCAAATTTAATCACTAACATCCACTGGGAACAGTCAGTCTGCAGCCCAAACATGCAGTGGAAATGGAATTTTAGAAGTTGCTGTTCCTAAAACACTTCAGTTGAACTCAACATTACTAATCTAAACTCAAAGAGGAATTGCAGCTAGCTGGGGCAGAATATTCTGTTTATTGTGCTCACAGAGCACACACAGCACAACTCACTGTGTGTTGGTATTAAGAAAGAAACAAAAACCCCATAGAAACAACATTTTTCATTCCAATATGAAACATAAGAAAGATAATAAATAAATAATTAACTACCTATGGGAGAATGAGATGTCATTGTATTTTTTATGGCTGTTTTTAGTACATTTCTGAAGAATTAATTACTGGATACCTAAAATGGGACTCTTACCTCAAAATCAAAACTGTAGAAAAGCTGGAAAAAGCCTGGTACCTTCCTCAGGTCCAAATACTGGTGTGACAGCAGGAATCTGTTCACCTTTATGTACATGTGGTCCTCTGTGAAGGGAAAAGCTGGTTAATAAAGCTGCATTGGAGGAGGACAAGGCTCCCAGTGCACAACCAGGGACCACAATCCGTGGAAGCTGCAGCGCGTGTGCAGAGCTCCAGGCTGGAGAACAGCCCAGAAGTGCACAGGGCCTTTGCTCCGAGCTCCCTCGGTGCTGCCCAGCCTCCCCTTCCCTGCCCAGAACTGCAGCTCAGTCAGGAGAGCACGGAGCAGCTGAGGAGATCAGCACTCCCCAAGTGAGCCCTGCTGCTCACCCAGCAAGTCCCAGTACCTGGCCTCAGGATCTGCTGTGCCACACGGGCAATGTAGAGGCTCAGGGAGAAGGTGAGCCTGAGGTTGGGCTGCCTGATTCCGTTCTGCACGGCGTCCAAGAGATACAGCAACTGCAAGAGCCCAGGGAGAGAGGCTGAGGCACAGCCCCAGTGAACACAACAGGAGAACAAGGCACCAACCAGCTTCTGGGACGCTGCATGGGCCATACAGGCCAAATATCAATTCCATCAGGATTGCCAGTCCTGCATACAAAACTCCCAAGAATTTCTACAACGTGTTTTCCCCTTTCTCTGTCCATGGTTATAGCAGGAGGAAACCCAAAGCAATAGAGGAGAAACAATGGGAGAGAGGATAGAAGGCTTCTTTTAGCTGTCTCCCCACATGCATGTGGGTGGATGAGCAAGGCAGCATCTCCCCCACACATGTCCATGATGTACCAGATGTTACCTGGCACCCTGGCACTGCTCACCTGGCTCTGCTCCCGACAGCGAGCCCCGTCCAGGTGGCAGCGGAAGGAGGCCAGCACAAAATACGCCGCCGCTCTCATGCTGGGGTCGTAGCTGCTCAGGGCAGCCACGGTGAGACCCAGGGCGTTGACTTCCACAAACTTGTGACAGGCCACCACGCACTCTGAGGGGATGGGAGAGAAGCAGAGAGCAGCCTGTGTTAGCACTGACAGTCCAGGGTGTGTCACAGCACTCGAACCCCTCACACCCCTGGCCATGAGCACCCATTCCTGGCTCTACCCCACAAACTGTGACCTCAGGCCACGGAGGCTCCTCCAGCTCACAGAGGGCTCCAGCAATTCCCTCTGAGCAGGAATTCTCTACGTGAGCTGAAATGCACGGGGCTGCTCTCACTTATTGAGACAGGGACGATCCTGCCCACCAGGCCATGCAAAGTTGGGGTAAATTCTGTACACACATCTTTGTGTCTCACTGTGTCAGGGAAGCTGAGTACAAAGAACAACCAGAGGGAAAATTCATCTCTCCAGAGCATTACAGGGTGCCTGAAAAAGCAGCACTAAAAAGCTCTTGCACAGAAAGGATGGGAGAGTAACACACGAACAGCCCATAAAGCACAGCAGGTGTCCCTGTGCAGGCACAAGTGACTCTGGTGGTCAGGCCTGCCCTGAGCCCTTCCAGGTAAAACAAAATCCAGCAATGGGCAGAGATCAGCCCCAGAGCAAGCAGGAAGCACACACTGCGGCATTCAGCCTTCAGGATCTGGGGTTTCTCCTCTGAGGGCTCCTGCTCTGTGTGCTTTGGATGTGTTTGCTGCCATCTGCACTCACTGATGGCTGGAAATGACTGCGTGTGAACGTCCCACCTCACCTCCAGGCATGGAGCCCCACGGCACCTCAGGGGTGTTTTACAGCTACAAATGTACACAAGTTTAGCAATAATATTCATGGATTTTCTTGTCATTCACACTGAAGGTCAGGAGGAAGTTTCTAAAACAAACATTCCTATTTAAGAAGGAAGGGGCTGCAATCTTACTGCCAAGCACCCACATGTGGCCCACTGATTTCCTCCTCTATCACTGCCCACACAGACTAGTGTGTGTGTAAATATGTGTGTATATATATGTACATGTGTGTATGTGTGCATGTATGTATTTATATATATAAAACCACGTTTAAATAATCACAGATTATTTCTGTCCCTGTACCAGCACCTGGGCTATTTCTCTCATCTCTTTCTCTACTGCTAGAACTACTAAAACCCAATTTCATGCCTGGCAGTTTCCCACTGCCAGCTCAAGCAGAGTCTCCAGTTCCCCCCAGCCCTGCCATCTGTCCCAGGGCCAGCACTCTGCTCCTTCAGGCTGCA
Organism: Zonotrichia leucophrys gambelii; assembly: GCF_028769735.1. Classification (NCBI taxonomy): domain Eukaryota; kingdom Metazoa; phylum Chordata; class Aves; order Passeriformes; family Passerellidae; genus Zonotrichia; species Zonotrichia leucophrys. Next base: position 116,346,937 of record NC_088169.1, read on the forward strand.
GCCCTGCTGCTGGTGTGAACCCACCATTCCCAATGGGGCAGAGGGCCACAGGATGAAACCCAAGATTCTCACTTCAGCAGGCCACAGGAAGATTTATTTGGAAAACTTGCCTTCAATGAAAGCATGCAGTGGTAATATTTTCCATCCTGCTGCCCTTGGACAATATGTTCAAAAACTGACATAAAATAACAAGCTTTTATTAGAAAAGCACCCCAATTTAATTCTATGTCTGACATAGAGCTTATTTAAAGGACCTTGAGAACCAGGATGGAAAAGCTTTCCATAAGATGCTTATCAGAGCTAAAGATAGACAGAACTTGCTATCTGCCCAGCCCCAGATTTGCTTTTTCCTCAGCAAGCACTGAGCACTGTGCAACAAGTCCATGTTTATGCATTCTGATGGCACTGTGCAGCCAGCACAAAGAGCAAACAAATAAAGAACTGGGAGTTCCAAGAGCAGCTGACGTGGTTTACAGGCACCCTGGGACTGGGACCCATCAATCACTTGGGCCCTTCCCAATGCCCCTCTCAGGACACAGACTCTCACTCTCTCTGTGTGGAGAAGCTCAGAGGGCTATTTTCTCCTCTCCACATGCAGAGCTGAGTCATGTCAGACAGAGCCCTGCTGACAGTCCAGAGCACCAGCCCACTTGTGAAACACACTGGCCCCATGCCCATCTGTCTGGTGGAAAATGAGCTGGCTGAAGTTTCTCTGTTCTGCACAGGCCAGATCTCCAGCCAGTCCAGCCACAGCCCTCACAGCAGGTTGTTTTTCCCCCCAAAGTCAGGCACAAATTCCTGGCAGTATTGGCTCTTGGATCAGGGATAACAGCGCTCCAGGGGCAGCTCTGCAGCAGAGCAACCTGACACTGAACATCAAGCAGAAACACTAAATACCAAACAGAAACACTAAATACCAAAGAGAAACACGCACTGTACCTGGCCTGGTCAGTTCACTGAAGAGCTGAAGCAGAAAACAAGGATCATAGAAGTCATCAAGGCTCTTCACTGTTTCATCTTTATATAGTGACTCTTGTATCCCCTGAAAGCAAATCCAAACCAGCATTTGTAAGGAACAGCACCAATTTCAAGCTTGGTTTCAAACTTCCACAACCACCTCATCCCACTACAAACCCCTTGATACTGCACCTTGTAAAATACAATGCACCGCAGGGTGAGACATGCTTGTGTTCAAACCTGGCTTTCACTGTGAGAGCACACCCACAACTATTTCCCTTGAGCAGCACCAACAGCAATCCAGCAAACTGTAAGGCAGGCTGGAGAGCCAGTGGGTCCTTGGGCTGTGCAATCCTGGTCTCACATACATGACAACCTCTGCAATGCACTATCTCCCTGCTGACAGGACGTGGCCTGTATCCTGCAATTACTCTGCAGAACTAATCCCTCCTATGAACTGAAATTACTGTCCTGAAGGGAACAAACTGCTGTGTGTTACAGGGGGGCCAGCCATGAGTGGCATAAACGACTCTCCTGATGGAAACAAACTGCCATGGGTTACAGGGGTGCCAGCCATGAACGGCTCAAGGGCGTTCCTGCCTCTCCAAGAAGGGAACCATGGACAGGCTGACCCCAGAGCACCTGTGATGGCAGCAGCCGGCGGTGCTGAGGGAACGACAGGATCGTCCTCATCATCTTCTCCCGATCCAGCAGACACAGAATCTCCTCCATGCTGGGCTGCTGCCACAGGGACTTCCCCAGACTCTTGCACGTCTTGTGATGCTCCACAGCGGCTGGACCCCACAGCAGGATCCTGAAACATTGTTAAAGGCAAACACATTAGGCAGGAGAACCGAAATTTTGTATTCACTTGTGGTTAGTACCCTGTGGCACTTGAAACTGTAACTTGTTTCCCTGGCAACACCTTTTCCATCCATCCCAAAGCCTCGCAAATTTAGTCTGTGTCTCATCCTGCCCTCCCCGGTCCATCCAAGTCAGATGTACCCACTCAGAGGCACCTGTGGATTCAGGCTGTAAGTGCAGGTAAGAGTGACAGCAGCTGCATGAAGGGACAGGGATCCAGAGCTGCCTCAGCTGCCTGAGCCAGTGCTCTGCACTGCTGGAGCCATTTCTGCTCCCGCCTCGAGACAGCAAAGTGCATGTGAGGGAGGCAGGCCAAACCACAAGTGTTGGCAGCAGGCTTTCCTGTGGACTGCCTGGGCACAGGAAAGGGAAAAGTCCACTAGAGACTTATGTTGCAGACTTATGTTTCTCCCATCTGTGAGAAGACCCCTATAGTGAGCCCCAATTCTGGAGAGTGACTGACCCCAGAAATGAGACATTGCCTCATCTAACCCACAGACACACAGAGTCTGGGCAACAGAAGAGAATTACATTAAAAATAGGAAATGAGTAGTACAAGTGTTTCCAAAAGTAACATTCATCTTTAGGTTGCACCTTGTTCACTGTCTCCTTAATTTAAAAATGAGACCCTGGAAAATACCAGTTGAGAGACTCCCTGTGTGTAGTTTGCCCAGCAAAGGAAGGTGTTCAGCTCACCTGGAGTTGATAAGACTTTGATTATTCTTCTCATACAGCTGAAGCAGCAGCAGTATCTTCTGATCTGAAACCCAAGATGGAAGCCCAAGTTAGTGGCCTGTGGACACAAGGACCAGCTGCAGAAGGGGGTGCCCCCAGCAGTGACACTCACCTGTGGTGCTCAGCGTGGCCCCGTAGGCTCCCAGCAGCACGGGGAGGTGGCTGCTGTCACACAGAGAGGGGCTGAGCTGCACAGCCGTCAGCAGGATGTCCACCAGAGCCTCTGCAATGAGCACAGCCTGAGCCTGCAGCTCCCGCAGCACAGAGAGCGCAAATAACACCGCAACAGCCCTCCAGATGGGTGCACACACAGCACAAACCAACACCCCAACACACACAGCACAAATAACACCGCAACAGCCCTCCAGATGGGTGCACACACAGCACAAACCAGCACCCCAACACCCCTCCAGATGGGTGCACACAGAGCACAAACCAGCACCCCAACACACACACAGAGCACAAACCAACACCCCAACACACACACACAGCACAAACCAACACCCCAACACACACAGCACAAACCAACACCCCAACACACACAGCACAAACCAGCACCCCAACACACACAGCACAAACCAGCACCCCAACACCCCTCCAGATGGGTGCACACACAGCACAAACCAACACCCCAACACACACAGCACAAACCAGCACCCCAACACACACAGAGCACAAACCAACACTCCAACACACACGCACAGCACAAACCAACACCCCAACACACACAGAGCACAAACCAACACCCCAACACACACGCAGCACAAACCAACACCCCAACACACACACACAGCACAAACCAACACCCCAACACACACAGCACAAACCAGCACCCCAACACACACACACAGCACAAACCAGCACCCCAACACACAGAGCACAAACCAGCACCCCAACACACAGAGCACAAACCAACACCCCAACACACACACACAGCACAAACCAGCACCCCAACACACACACAGCACAAACCAACACCCCAACACACACAGCACAAACCAACACCCCAACACACACACACAGCACAAACCAACACCCCAACACACACACAGCACAAACCAGCACCCCAACACACACACACAGCACAAACCAACACCCCAACACACACAGCACAAATAACACCCCAACACCCCTCCAGATGGGTGCACACACAGCACAAATAACACCCCAACACACACACACAGCACAAACCAACACCCCAACACACACAGCACAAACCAACACCCCAACACACACACAGAGCACAAACCAGCACCCCAACACACACACAGAGCACAAACCAACACCCCAACACACACACACAGCACAAACCAACACCCCAACACACACACAGCACAAACCAACACCCCAACAGCCCTCCAGATGGGTGCACACAGAGCACAAACCAGCACCCCAACACAGACACAGCACAAACCAACACCCCAACACACACACAGCACAAACCAACACCCCAACACACACACAGCACAAACCAACACCCCAACACACACAGCACAAATAACACCCCAACACACACACACAGCACAAACCAGCACCCCAACACACACACACAGCACAAACCAACACCCCAACACACACACCACAAACCAGCACCCCAACACACACACACAGCACAAACCAACACCCCAACACACACAGCACAAACCAACACCCCAACACACACACACAGCACAAACCAGCACCCCAACACACACACAGAGCACAAACCAGCACCCCAACACAGACACAGCACAAACCAACACCCCAACACACACACAGCACAAACCAACACCCCAACACCCCTCCTGATGGGTGCACACAGAGCACAAACCAGCACCCCAACACACACACAGAGCACAAACCAGCACCCCAACACACACACAGAGCACAAACCAACACCCCAACACACACACACAGCACAAACCAACACCCCAACACACACACAGCACAAACCAACACCCCAACACACACACAGCACAAACCAACACCCCAGCTGCAGTAAATATCAGAATGCTCTGCACTGTGTCCCAGCAAGGCTCAGCACTGTGGGTGCTTTGTGAGCCACAGGAACTCTGTCCCCTGGGGTACACAAATGCTCCACCTTTGCTCTGTAACCAGCTGAGAGGCACAAAGTGCCAGTGATTGGGTTCCTCAAGAACAAACAGGCTGTCTGCAGCACACTCGGGACCCAACTCCAGGTTTCCCTGCTCCCACTATCTGGAAAGGCCTGGGCTTTGACCCTGCTATGTGCAGGAATATGAAACACATGCCAAAACTGAAGAGCTCCTGAAGGAGCCCTCCTAAATTGAATGCACTGGTGGCACCAAGCTTCTGGAACAGCAGCTGGCCTCACAGAATCCATCCTGATTCTACAGAAATACACTCTACAGGTAACACACATACACACAGTAAACAGCAAAATCTATTCCTTATTTTCACTAATTGGTGACCTCACAAGAGCTTTTCTCTCTTTTCAGGTGCTTTAAAACTTAAAAGCTTGTCTACATTTTGCTCATCAATAAACAAAAATTGTTATCAATACACTGCCCTGAGAATTTCCCCCCCTTTTCTTACACAGCTCCTTCAATCACTGCATCTCAAACCTCTGCACAGTGGGGAAAAGCTGAGGTCTGTGTGGATTAAATGTGGTTCAAGGCCAGGGAGGATTTTAGTGAAGAAGAAACAAAGCCAATCCTACACATGAACTACATCCAATTTGTATTCCTCTGGAGGGATATTCCTCATGAAAGGTTGCAATATGAAATACACATAATTTGAATTGCCATTTTTGATAAAACTTGCAAAATCAACTTTAAATCTCCTGTGTCACCCTATTTTAGAACAGGTTTAAGCATCACAGGACCTTTGTGCACTTCAGTGATCTTACACTAACTGCCTCACAGAAACCAAAAGAATCAATCTGAGACTTTGACTGCGTTAAAAATACCAGAAAAACAAACAGACAAACAAACAAACACCCAAACCCACCTTTCCAGCAGTTTTAAAAACTGAAGTGTTTAAAACCAGCATAAAATGAATGCAACATTTGGATGCAAGCAGAGGCACAATTTAAATGCCAATATTCTGGAACTGTTAATAACTCTGCAGTATTTACATGAGCGGGTGTGTTGCTGGATGGAGAGAATATAATGCAAGAAAGACAAGAATAACTGTGTTCAGTGTGGGAAGGAGATGATGTAAAATACCTCTGGTCTGGGCGTTGGTGCCATCCTCCTCTCTGTGCCTCAGGATGGCAGACAGAAACAGAGAGTGCTGTGTGACCATCATGTGCAGCTTGGAGAGCCTGAGCAAGCTCTGCCTGAGTGGGGATTCCTCCTTGTACAGGAACTGGATGGCAGCGTTCAGCACCCTCAGGAATGTCCCATCCCTGTACCGGTACCTTGGGAGAGGGAGCACAGAGGGGTCAGGCCACAACCAACCCAAGGAAACCTGCTTGAAATTAAGAGTTGTTTAACAAATGAGAACTTGGCAAAGAAAACGAGTTTAGTAACACCAAACCAAATTAAAATGGAAACACTTACTTGAGTCCTGTCTTCACAAGGCTGCACCAGTCATCTGGGTCCACCTCTCCAAGCACACCCTGTGTGCAGCAGTAAAAGAGGGGCTGGTTTACATTGCTGGTTTACATTTGGCACAGGGAGCCTCTGCAGCGGTTTCAGTTCAAGGGACACACTGAGAACATGCAGGCCAAACACTCATGGGGTGATCAGAACCCAAACCCAGGGACAGCACAGAGGGAGTGACCAAGTATTGTTCTTCAGGATCATAGTCTGGATTTCTATTCATGATCAACCAGATTTCTGCCCCAGACTTCAGATGGCATGGCAGGTGGGTCTTGGCAGAAGTATCTCCATCACCTTTTTTAATTTAAAAAAATTAAATTCCACTGGTAACCTTTGATTTTTACTCCTAAATACCTCAAACTCCTGTCTTCAAAGGGGATTCTTACCAAAAAGCCATCATCAAGAACATAAAACTGCTTCATATAAAGGATTATCAGGCCTCTACAAAAGCTATTACAAGTCCATGGCAACCAGAATCCATAAAAGAGGAAATCAAGCCCAATCTGTATTTACAAAACCTACAACTGCCCAATCACACACATGCATGCAGTCCCCCTGTGGCAAAGCAGGTAAGGAGTCTCACCAGTAATTCCTCGAGCCTCAGCAGCATGGACCTCTCCACTTCCGGCTTGCTTTCCTCCTTACTGCTGCTGTAGATGGCCACCAACCCCTTCATGCAGGCTGACAAGAGCTGTCTCCTCCAGGAACGCAGCTCCTCCGAGTCTTTAAGCACTGTGGAAATGGCATCTGCCACGGCCCAGCTGCACAGGGACAGTTGGGGATTTTTCAATTAACACTTTAACTTGGTTCTGTATATGTTAAAGATGTTTGGCTGGATTCTGTGAGGAGAGGATGCTGTTACAGCTCCCATTCCTGTTACAGGACAGACTGAGCCCTGAGGGAGGCACACACACACACACTGCCCACCTCTCCTCACTCCCTGCTCTCTCCAGAGCAGCAGGAAGGCACTCCATCAGGCTGTGCAGCCCTTTGCTTTGCACAGGTGGCAGTAACTTTGCAAGGATCTGCAGTTTCAGAGAGGCCTCGTGTGACGCTCCGCTGTCCTGGATCCCGGCACAGAGCTCCTTCCACAGGGCTTTCCTCAGGACAGGGGTGACAGCTGAGATAACTGTTGGGAGAGCAGAGGGCACAGGTTCCACCGCCTGCAGGTGTTAAACACAACACACTCACCCCAAATCACTTTCTAATCCAGGCCCAGACCGCTCAGTTTCTAGGGAATGCTGCTACAGCAGCTGCTGCTCTGTAACAGAGATGTGCTACAAGAGGCTCACTTCTTTACCCATCCTCTGCTTCCCAGGCTGCTGACAAGCTCTTAGCACTGCCTGAGAGCTACAGCCCCAGTCAGTTACCTTTGCTATTTACATTTCTGGGCAATAAGAGAAATGAAATTAAAGTGATCCTGTTCCATCCAGTTGAATCCTGACTCATCGTTTTGCTGGTAGGGATTTAACACACTTGTCCATGGATGTAATGCTGCTGTGGGTTTGGAAAGTTCTGGACTGCCAGCTTAGGAGGGCATGACTGTAGCCAGCCCACAGCTGGAGATTTGTTTCAGAAGAAATTTTTGGACTCTGTCAAAGTGAAAGCTCAGGTTCTGCAAAAGCCATCTGGCTGTGGCATTGCACACTGCAGACACTCTTCTATCTGAACAAAAGGTTTTACCTCCTGTACCAAGCCAGGAGAAGCACAATGACAGATTTTCACATGCACTGAGCATTAAATAAGGGCTTCAAAAGAGAAATCTGGGCAGCAGTAACTGTAAGAGCCCTTGGCTGCAGTCTAAGAGCCAGCCCTCAGAACAGCTCTTCACCTTCAGTGCTACAGAGGTACTTCCAAGACAGCCCTTGGAGGTCAGGTGATAAAGGTGATAAAACTTAAAGGACATCTAAGTTTTATCACCATTGTCTGCTGTGCAAAGATTCCACCCCTTTAAGGCCAGCAGGAGCTAAGCAGGGAGTCTGAGCCCTGAATCCCCAGCAGGGCTCAGCAGTGCCCTTACCTGCGGAAGGTCGGCTGAAGCTGTGCTGGTCTCTGCACTGCAAGTACACATTAATGAGGGGCAGGAAGCTCTCCATGTGCTTCCTGAGGAACTTCCCAGTGCCACTGCCCAGACACCAGAGCTCAAACTGCAGCAGGTGAGTCCTGCAGTGCTGGATCAGCACGGCCACGATGGCCAGGGAGGTGTGTGAGCACCGGGCCAGGCAGTGAGCCTGGACCTCGACACCAACAGCCAGGGCAAGGACTGGCTCACTCTGGAGAGCCTGGAGGAAAACCTCCTCCAAATCCTTGCTGGCTGATGCTGACATCAATACCCCCAAAGCTTTAATGTGCCCTGTGGAGAGCAGAAACTCTCCTTGCTGGGGATGCCTTTGGTAGCTGTCTGTAAGGAGCTTCACCAAAACTTGTCCATAGAAGTTTAACTGCTTCCCCTTCTTAGGGGATTCGTCAGATTTCTGCTCAGTCAAGCTCATCTCAGGAAGCTGCAGCATGGTTAGAGTGATCTCCTTCAGCTGGGCTGCAGCCATGTACGTGTGCAGCTCCTCCAGAGCCTGCAGCTGCTGAGACCTCCTGGCACAGGCCTGGCTTCTGCCCTTGCCCACAGCCTGCAGCTCTGCCAGGACACTTTTGGTGACGGCCTCGAAATACTTGGACAAGACGTGTCTGTGATCTGTTGTGAGGCCCTGCACGATGGGGGCAGCTGTTTTCAGCAGCTGGAGCACCCCAGAACTGAGGTGAGCTGACAGGAGCTTCACAGTGACGGGGTTCAAGCCAGGCTGAGGAACAGAGCGCAGCTGCACGGCCAGGAACCAGCTCTCCAGCGTAGGGTGTCTGAAAATCAGGGTGAGCAAATCCTCCAGGGTCTGTAACAAACACGGGTAACTGTATCAATGAGTGGATAGTGCAGGGGAAAAAAAACCTCATTCATCTGCCACAGCTTGTCAATTGCAATTATTGAACATTAAATTGTCTACTAGCTGGCCAGAGGATAAAAAATATTAATGAACTGCAAGCACATAAATACCATTCTCCCAACACTTATGCTGTTATACAGAACATTCTAAACATGTCTAAGCTCATCTCCAGAGGAAAACTGAATATTCTAGGTTCATCAATGCATTCTAATCTCCACAAATTCCCAGAACAGATGAAAGAGGGGCAAAACTCACTCATCAACCATGTAATTTTCACACTGGGCTGAGGGAATACATTTTTTTCTGCAAGGTGATCTCTTTCAGGACCTCTCCTGACCTTGCTCCAGCTCAGGGGTGAGACTGTGGGTGATGCAGCTGGCTCACATCTCCAGACAGTAATTTTGCAGCCGCTGGACCACATGTTCTATGTTCCTAAATTCTCCTCCAAGACCTTACCAGCACCTCTCTGTTCAGCAAAACTGCTCCCTAAAGAATCAATCAAATCCAAGTTTACTAACAGGTGCCTCTGCATCAAGGATTTGGTACCTGGTCATTTGAAGACCCTTCTGCCATCAGAGACTCCTCATCCATGAAGAGATCTGACTCAGCCTGGTGCTCCTCCTGCTGCTGCTGCTGCTCCAGCTTTACCTGACTGCCCCGGCACAACAAGAGGCTCAGAATGTCCACATAGAGGTCAATGAGCTGAGGACCCAAGGTTTTACCAACCTGTGGAAATAAAGGCATCTTGGGAGTGAAGAAAAGAGGAGAATGGGAGCAGGAGGGTCATTATCCAACAGGAATAGGAGTCAACTAAGAACTACTTAGGTTACAACAGCTTCTTGTGGAAGGAACTACTTCCCTATGTAGAAACCTGATTCTAAGAGAAGGCTCAGGCTGCCAAATAAATATTGATAGATTTTCATTTATACTGTGGCATTTGGACTTACACAGGCCAGTGAAAGGCTTCTCAGGGAGATCCAAGAGCTGGATTAAAATCTTGAGTTTATTTACACTCACACTCATCAGTAAGGTAACCCATGCAAAGTAAATCCAACACTCTTCAATAATCAGAAAAACTGACATTTGTTTACAAATGAAACGCAGTTTTGTATGTGTAGTTGCAGTTTAGGTGCTCTAGGTGCAGTTCTGCACGGTGCTGTGTAGCCCCAGAGCCAAGCAGAGGAAAAAGAGCTACAGACCTGGAACCTAAATTTTAACAGCCAAGCCATTTGTACCTTCTACCTTAAAATCACCCAGCCATAACCACAGCACTATGACAGCACTGCTCTTACACTGCTGAAGCTCTCCACGGTGGATTTCAGGTACAGCAGCACGTGCTTCACTCCCAGCAAGAGCTGCTCAGGGGGCAGCCTGGAAGCCAAGTCTCTCAGTTTTGCCTGCACACCATCTTCCAGTAAGGCATTGCTTCCTCTCTCATAGGCACTCTTGAGCAAAGCGGGAAATACAGAATCCAGTGCCACAGCGGGTTCTTCACTTACCCCCTTGTGGTTTTTAAACTGTTCAAAGTGAAAAACAGCATAAGAGAGCAGCAGTGATGAGTATGAAACAAGAATCTCTTCTCTTTGAGATGAGCTCTGAGCTGAACTGGGGCTGAAGCTCCAGGAGCACAAGAGTGCAGCCCTGCTAGAGCAGAGCTGGCCAGCGGTGTCCCCAGGGGAATGTGACGTAGTGTTCACTGCTGAACTGAGAAACACTCCCCAGAGCCAGCCCAGGGGGCTGTGATCCTCCACCCACCCAGGGGAACTGCAAACGGAGGGCAGAGCAGGCACCGGGCTCTGCTGTGCCTGTGAGGAGTCTGTGCATGAGCCCTCAGCCCTGGGATCCCCTCCCCAACACCACAAAGACTCTTGTGTCACCAGAGAAATGCCCTGGAGCAAATCTGTGTCCCAACGTGATCAACAAGAAATGCAGAATTAGCTCCATAAAAATGCTGTTTCTGAAGGAAATGTAACCTCTACAAACTGTGAGGTTTTCATAGGAATAGTGGCTCAAGAATTCAGTGACTTCAGGCCTTCCTTACCACAGGTTCCTGGGATTGCTTGGGTATCCAGAGCTTGTAGTACTGGTTAAACTGGTAGAGCTGAGGGTACTTAGACACTTTCAGGGACTTGAGATCCTTGTCATAGAGCTGGAACATCAAGCAGAGAGCAAGGGGTTCCCTCTGAGAGTGCAGGAGGTCAGTGAACACAGCAACAAGGTACTCCACGATGTGTGCTCCTAGGAAAGCAAAAATAAATTAAACTGTTGACATGATTACGACAGTGGGGCAACAACCCTCCTTACTGTGGGCCTTGGCTCCAAGCATCACACAGAAAAGTACTGAGCAAGATCAAAAAGTGTTTGCAGTGACCTAGACAAGTGTTTCTGACCACTGGGGTACCTGAGAAATCCTCCACACATTAGCTCTTGCAGAAGCAAATACTCCACCTTCACTGTGCTGTGCTAAACGTGCCTGTCTTTTAACAGGACGGTGCCAAGCACCACCTGAAAGAAGAACTGATCTGTACTGGGGGCACACCCCAGTTAACATGTCCAAGTTAAACAGATTTTTCTTTCAGAACTGGGACTCTCAGCACACCCCAGGTGCTGCCAAATACACACAGAGGACTCAATGAGGTGCTGTGGTGCTGGCAAATCCTGCTCCAAGCCCACCTGTGATTTTAAGGCTTTCCTCAAGGAGGTGGTTTCCTCAAGAACTTTGCAATATTTGCCACCAGAGCTTCATTTCTGAAGTTTTCTTTGGACAATGCATCCATTTCCTACTCAGCAATGCAGTCCTCTCTCCCTGATCTGGGGAAGAGCTGCCCACAGGCATGGAAACCACCTTCCCCTCCTGACCTCCACACTCTGCCCTTAAAACACTGTTACTGAGGCCAGACCAAGGCTGTCCCTGCAGGGACAGTGTCTCTTCTCTTCAGGGTCAGGGAGAAGGGGCACAAGCACCTACAGAGCTTCAGTGCCTCTCCTGAGCATGAAACACCAGGAATCTGCACCCCCTTCTGTTTGCAGGGAAGATAATAAATGTCATAAAATGATAAATAGTATAAAATTATTAAAAATCGGTAAAAATGATGCCACTTTCACTCCCCTGGTAGAAATAACACATAAAACAAAAAAAATCTGTACCTGTTCCATCTCCAGACTGAAGCAACAGTACATTCCTGGCCTCTAATGCAGCAGGGACAACAGCACTGAAGGGAAATGTCTGGATAATCATGTCTTCATTTAAAGAGAACCCAATTTCTTCATCGAAGTCATCACTGCCCTCGATCAGAACATCCACCATATCCAGGACATCTAGGAAGGGAAGGAAAAAATGTAAGCAGAGGATCCAGACTAACTGGAAAAAACAACAGAAAAACACTCCAGGAACACAAAGCATCTTTTAGTTCCTGAAAAAAAAAAAAAAAAAAAGGAAAAAAAGTAGAAAAAGCCCCCACATTTGTCAGGAAATAAAATGTTGAGTGCAACACAAAAATGACAGCTTCAATGCTGCTGTCCAGCACAGGGTGCCCAGAGCAGCTTTGGCTGCCCCTGGATCCCTGGGAGTGTCCAAAGCCAGGCTGGATGGGGCTTGGAGCAGCCTGGGCTACTGAAAAGTGTCCCTGGCAATGGCAGGGGCTGGAACTGGATGAGCTTTAAAAGGGGCCTTCCCACCCAAACCACTCTGGGATTCCATGGTTCTATGAACAGCCCCAGGCAAAACTAAAATTTCCATTTTAGTTTGAAAATGCTGCTGCAAGACCATGAAGAGAGATTTCAAATACTGCTAAAGTGGCACAACCATATCAGAAATTACATTTGGGGCTAAAGTGGTAACTTTGCAATTCTGACTTCTGGTACCAGGTACCCATGGAGGGCTGAATCCTGGAGGATTCTGTAACAGGATTTCTAGGTTATCCATCCCCAGTTTGCTGATGAGGGCTAGAAAATGCAGCCTCAAGTGGTGGAATTCTGCTGTTGAGGGGTTCCCACATACCATCAATGTGAGAGACAGGGATGCTGATGTTGTCAGAGTCCTGTTTAAACATGGAGGCCTGGAGCATGCTGGCCTCCTGAACCACGTCTGCTGCCTTGTCTGTGTAGGGATAGGGCTTTGTCACCAGCTTCAGCAGGATCTGCCAGCAAAGGGGGGAGAAATGTAAGTGAGTGCACTGGCTGTCATGTGCAGGGGAACCACGTGTGGCTAAGAAAGAACGTGTGCTAAAAGGGGTTGGAAGCTGGGCAGGGTTTAGGAGGGCCACTTCCATATTACTTCTGCAGGATTCTGTCTATGGTTCCTGCTCTACAGGGCACATTGATGGAAAAAGTGAAAGTCCACTGCAATTTGGCATCCAGATTGCTACCACAGACTGAGTCCCTGGGGAGACTGCCCTGGAAATGAAGCACTGGGCATCCAACATCCTGCAGAGTAAACGGGAAGTGTCAGCTTTCCTTGTACAAGATCACAATTTACTGAGCTCTGATCATTTTGGCACCTGAGGAGGAGATAAAAGCTATCCACACATACAACACCCTACCCTCACACCAACAACGCTGTTGGAACAACTGATCTTTTTGGATTTAATTTTCCCACAAATCATTTCACTGTCCCTCCCACTGAAGACAAGAATGAAGCCACCTCTGTCTAAAGAATCCCAGACAACGCTTTTCTCAGAATTCACTCGCTGCTCTTTGACAGGTTTCTCAACAATAGCAATAAAATCTCTAGTTTCCACTAGCACTGTTCTCTGCATTGTTTATCCGGCTAATTTGAACACTGTTACCCTTTCCAAAAACTGAATCACTGCTTCCTTCTGGTCTTCTTTTGTATTATCCAAGTGTTCCAGCCAGACTGAAAGTTCCTTCCACGTGTACTCAAACACTCCACTGTCACGTAAAACCTGTCCAGGAAACAAAGGGGAGGTGTGTAAATAAACCTCAAAACACCTAAAACACAAAACCCCAAGAGATACAGATCTTTTTGCAGAGTAACTTCATGATTCCCTCTTTTGGGAAAGAAAAGGAGAAGAGCAGGTTAATGGAAAGAAGTATCTGTCACTCTCCTCACCCCCTCAGCTCAAGAGGCCTTATTCCCACTCACTAGGGGGACTTTCACTGCATAGTGCACAATAAAAATCATAGTTCTGTAATTTTTGGAAAGCAGGTTAATACTGCTTTCAGAGGGTTGTACATCTTTATATCATCACAGGCAGAAAAAAAAAGCACCTTAAAAATACCCAGTAGGAGAGATTTACTGATCTAACATAAAGAAAAATAGTTGCTATATTAAACCTAAATCAGGCTATTTGTACATGAAACAATTAGGCAGAAGGACAAATAGCCACGTAAATGAGCAGTGGGCTGTGACCACAGCAAGGTCCAGACAGAAGTGGAGGTTGTGGGAGTGGTGAGGTAGACCCAGATACACCACAACAAGGAGACAGGCTTTGACACATCTAGAAATTTCCCCCACTTTGCTGCTCTCTAATTTCAGGCCCTGACCTCAGGCACCCAAACCTGGTGACCCTGTGCTGCAGCTCTGCAAGCAAGCCAGGAGGAGGGAGGAGAGGAAGGAACTGAAGTGACACCATGGCCAAACTCCCTGTCAACAAGAGAGGAAACCTTGCCCAGCTCCTGACTCTGGCACCCACACTACACAGGATCAATCTGTGCCTTTGCTCCTCTCCACACACAGAATAAAAGGAAGCCATCACAACTCATTTGTTCCACGTTTACTCTGTGCACAACACCAGCAACTCTAAAAATAACTGCTGCTTACATCAGTCTGACAGGGTAATTCATTTAAATAAAGAAAAATGAAGGGAAAAGGATTCATTTTAATATAATTGACTATTTTTGGCAGTCTGGAAATAGAAACGCACTTGCAGCTCTCACAGAACCAGGCAGGAACAGAATGTGAAATCCCAAAACAAGCCTTCAGTTACATGGCCCTGCACAGAAAAATCAGTCCTTACCATCTATTCTTAGCAGCCTTTCTGCTGCCATAACTGCCCTGACTCCCGTGCTCCTGCATTCCCCCCAGAGAAAGTGCAATGGACTGCAGCGAAAAGCGGACACAAGGACAAGTGAGGCAGTCCATGTTCCCACCTGGCCAAAGAAATCCAAAACCACCAGAAAAACAGCACATTTTGAGCAGGTTTTCGTTCAGACATTCATTACTGGGAGACCAAGAGAACCTGCCTTTAAACCCTTGCAAGGGCCAAGGGCAACTAAACCCCAGTTCAATCACTGGAACTTTGGTCTGGTGGGCTGAATATTAAACTGGCCTCTCTGATTGGAGCTCAATGCAGAGATTCAATGCACAAAGCTGGGTACAGATTCATGAGCCATGAACACTGCAGGGCACTGCATGAAGAGCCCTGTCCAGGGCCAGCACAGCCTCCTGGGTTTCCTCTGGGCAGGACAGTTTGGGTGTATTTATTCCCAATGTTAATCTCTACCCCATCTCGGATCACTAAAGATGTCCTCTTTAATAAGGTGCTAAAAACAACAGACTCTGCTGTCTTGTGGACTTGTAGTTGACCAGTTTTCCTGAAAAGTGAAATAGCTAATTTAAATGTACAGAAGGGGATTTTAATTAATTTTTAGGACAAAAAGTACTCCTGGCATCAAAGCTTGTATCAGACAGTAGCAGAGAGGATTATTCTGCAGGGCCAGAGCAAACCATCCAAGGCTTATGCAAGGCTGGAGTGCTGGAGTACAGACTAGATAAACAATGATAAAGTACAGAATAAATAAATAATGATAAAAAATAAAACTCAAAAGTAATCTCCTCTAGATCAATGTCAAGACCTTTGCAGGCACAAACTAATTAATTTATTACAGTGCCAGACTTAATTCAGCCTAGGGGGGGTGGGCAAACATTAAAGACATTTTCCTTACTCTTCCATCAACTGCTGCAGGGAAGGCAGTTCACAGCATTTATTTCCAGAAAATATTTTGTTAATAGCCAGTTATCTGACAGCAAATTCCAACAACAGTCACAAGAAACAGGAAAGGAGACTCTGCTGACCACACAACCATGCAGTAAAGGCGTCTGCTTTAAGAAAAAACTACAATCCTGAAATTTCAGACCAATGGGATATGGTGAATATCCTGATATTTCAATTCAAATGCTTACCTTGATGATCAACTGTTTGGTGGAAATTTTCAGATGAGAATGGGTACTTGAAACAAACATTTTCATCAGTAAATAGAAGACTGATTTTTCACCAGATATCTTCTCTGTCTCAGAGATGTCCTGCAAGAAAAATATATTAAAATTCCTCTGCTACAGCAGCACTGTACAGGGCTATGTTGCACTGACACTGATGTGTAAGGTAAGTATGTTATTTTATAGACCTGCCCAAAGGTGCCAAGGCCAGAAATAATTGGGATCACTTACACTACTTTGCATTTAATGAGCCAGGATCCTTGCACTTACTTGTAAAATGCTTTCCTGGAAAGTGGAAGCAGTCAGTAATAACAGAAACCCCAACTACTGCAAGGAGCCAAGGCAATGCCACCTCCCCATCAATCATATTTATTCCCCAACCATATTTTACTCCCCAGTCATTCCATGTCAATCCCTGTTACAACACGCCAACGGTGTCTCTGCTTCTCCCCAAAGTCAGGCCCACTCCTTTCTCCTGACATGACAAGCAAACTCTTGACAGAGCTCTTATTTTAGAAGCCTGCAGTGAAAAAGAGAGCTGGGGCCCTGATGATTTCCTCTAATTATGGGGAGCATTAAACATGTTGGAATTTCCTTGGGAAGGGGTGGGATGGCTGCCATCAGTGCTCATTTCCCTGGTCTGCAGCCTGAGGCTTTCCAGACAAGGGCAGTCCAGCCCATTGTCACTTGTGCTCCTCTCCAGAGACACACGGAGCTCCTGGAACCTTCGCCTGCGCTCACCAGGGAGGTGACAACAAAAATGCTGTCCCTGTAAAAAACCTTTCAGATCAGCAGGGATCTTCACCACTGCTGAGAATGTCATTCCTGCTGGCTTTACACAAGGATCACCTCCTAAAAGGACTGGACTAATGCAAAACTAGGCAATGCCAGATGGGAAGATTTGGGGACAACAGACCAAGGAAACATAAATTTGCATCGGGCTCTCACCTGTACTTTGAACCAGGCAAATTTATTGGCAGGAAGCTCCAAAGCCACCTTCAGGATGTGGTTCTGCAGGAGAGGAGGCACCTCCTCCCGCAGACCCTTTTCAGTGACTATACCTGGGGGGTGAAACAAGAAACCAGCTTCAGTCTGGTCCATCGTCCTGAAACCTCAGAACATTTATGTGTCAGGGTTGAAAACACAACGGTGAGACAAGCTGGCAGTTCAAAGATCTTCACGTCATGGGATCCCCAGACAAACTGCAGCTAAGGCTGGCCGGCCCAAGGTGAGAATCCAGCCTCAGAGGCAGAAAAGCAAATGTTCCCTTCTGCTGTGTAAACAGCCAGAGAAAACAAAAACACAAATACCCATGACATACCTTTTATCAGCTTGCTGAAATCAAAGTTGCTCTGTGCTACCATGTGGGGCACAACCTTCTGGTACAGACATATGACCTGAAGCAGGGCAGCTTTCAGAAGCAGCGTCTCAGCATCATCTGAACCTAAACAAAATGTTCCCATCATTAGTTCATTCTTCTTTCACAGCAAGAGTGCATAGTGGCACACCTCCATTAGCCAGCAGCAGAATTAATAACTGTATTTCCAGCAGGTTTGCCTAGGAAATTACCTGCTATCTTCCCCACAAGAAGAATAAGAAAAACACTCATGGAATCTCCAGTTCCATTTCCCCAGCATTCCTGTATGAATACTTCCAAAACTAAATCTGCTTATTCCAGTTCCATTCTCCAGCATTCCTGTATGAATACTTCCAAAACTAAATCTGCTCATTCAGTGCTTAGATTGAGAGCTGCCATTTCTCATTTGACTCGGAAGTGCTCACACATATAAAACACACCCTGAGCATCTGAATGCTCACTGTAAGAATACCACCTGTCCTGTCCACTCCTGTGTTACCACTATACAAACATTTGTGTAGCCACAGTAACCAACTGCTAAAAAAAAAAGACCTCCTGGTGAAATAACTTGGACAAACGAAAAACCTCTCCAAAAATTATTTTTCAGGCATATCATCTCCTTGCCAGTTTCATTTTGTGGCTGTGAAACAGCTCCTAGCATGGAAAGGCCAAGGGCAGGAGGGCTGAGTTCAACAAGAGGAACAGCAGAGCCCTGCACCTGAGGAGGAACAGGTACACCAGTACATTCTGGGGCCACCCAAGCACTCAGCAGCTTGCCAGGGAAGGATCTGGTGTCCTGGTGTCCTGGCATCAGGGAGCTGCTCCTTCCCCTCCTCTCAGCACTGGGGAGCCCAAACCAGGAGTGCTGTGTTCAGGTCTGGACTCCCCAGAAAATGGAGACACTGGGGAGAGGCCAGCAGAGGCTCACAAAAATGGTGAAGGGACTGGAACACCTCTCCTGTGAGGAATGGCTGGGGCAGCTGGGACTGTTCACACTGAAGAGAAGGCTCAGGGGCATCTCATCAATGTGTATGAGCACCTGAGAGTGCAAAGATGACGGTGCCAAGCTCCTGCCAGGAGCACCCGGGGCAGGAGCAGTGGCACTGGCACAAAGGGAACCACAGGAACACCCTGAGCATCAGGAAACAGTTTCTGACTTGAGCACCCATCGGGCTGCCCAAAGGGGTTCTGGAGTCCCCATCCTTGGAGATGTTCAGGAGCTGTGTGAATGGGGACCTGGGTACCCAGGTTTAGGCAGGGGAATCAGCCAAGATGATTTACAGAGATCCCTTCCAACCCCAACCACTCTGTGATCCTGGCACAGCCAAGTCAAACTGCTTCACCCTCTAGCAGCAGGGGCAGCCTCTATGCTGAGCTGTGCTCTCAGGCAGTCCTAACAGCCTGAAGAACTGAACTGAGAAAAGGTGAGCAGTAAATACAAGTGAGATCTGGATCCTGCTGAAGTTAAGGGTGGGATGAGGGTTTCACATCACTCATTCCCACAGAGATAAGAAGCTGTAACTCCACCTGCTTTGCCTACCATGCTGCTCAGCAGCTTCTGTCTCAGGCATTGCCTTCACAGTGGGGACATCACCTTCCTTCTTCTCTGCTGGGCCATTGCTGTGTTCTCTCTCTTGCTTCAGGAGGGACTGCCAGACAGCCACTATGCTGGTCATGTCTGGCAAAACCTAAAAGCAAACAGGGGAAATTGCAACAGCTCTCTTTTGTAAGACAAAGCTCCTGTGATAAATACATCCCCAAACATCCAACAGGAAGATCTGCAGCTCTTCACAAAGGTTGGAACTGACCTTGTGTGCAATCAGAGAATGACCTGAAATCAAGCACTGCACTTCCACTTCAGCCTAACCTAAGTACTAGAAAGAACATTTTATTGAAAAGGCTTCCTGTGAAAAATTTCTTTGGTTCTTCTTCCTCATGGCGTATTTTCCACTCAAGTACCCTCTTGTCCAGTAACTTGTGAGTAACCTCTGCTGGCTGCATTGACTTAACCAGGAAGATAAATGCTTCCTGCTCCTGGAAATCATGTGCAGCCCCACAGCCATGAATGCGGCAGCTCTGTCTCCCCACAGGATTGTATCTGCGTTCCCATCAGACAGACATGGCAGGAGTGCAGGCTCCTCCCTCACACCATGTAACCCACAGCCTGCATCCCCTGGCTCCTCAGCTGCACTGCTGCACGACAAAGCACAGGGAGAGCAGTGTCTGCTGCAATGGTCTCTTCATTCCTACCTTGCTGACAGCTTCTCTGTAGAGCTGCACAAACTCCTGCAGTGCAGGCAGAGTGTAGATCTGTGACCTCTGCCAGGTTTCCTCAGACAAGCAGTGCTGAATGTTCCTCAGGGCTCTTCTCAGCACCATGGACACCAGAGACAGGATGCTCTGCTTCACCTCTGTGCTGGGCAGCTAAAAGAGGGAAGTGCATTAATGATATTTTGGTGATTCCTGTTATGCTAGGCACAGAATCCATACTCTGAATGTGCATTCAAATTGGTCACTGAATCCCTTATTTTCTGGATCTTAGCTAGCAGTAAGGAATCCATGGGCTTTCAGATTCCCTGCCCAAAACACTAGTGGACAGTGGCAGAACCAGTGCTTGTGAAAGGCACCTGCAATCAATATCAGTGATTCTAATCCATTTTTCAGCGCTTCACCAAGCCAGATCAATGCTGAGGCAGACAACATAAACCACAGGTAATTAACCAACTTCAGAAATTCCTTGAATGATCCCACACTGAAATGAATCAGCACAAACTAGGACAGAAAAGTCACTGAAATGCTACAGACTGCTCTTACATTTAACCCTTGGGTGAACATTGTTCTGTTGCACACTGCAGGGACTGTTGTCACCATCACCATAGAAAGCAATCTGGGAAGAGGAATAAATTCTGAACTCTTAAAAGCATTGGAGATCTCTGGTTGAGCCTCGTAGATCTGAAAGAAAAGAAACAAAAATTTACGCCCCATTGATACAGTTCTGGAGATGACAGCTTCTTCTGGGGAGCATTTTACAGAAGGATTTTGACTTGTCAGAAGTAACGGCAACATTAAATGACAATTTTTATGCAAAAATGCTACAGAGCATGCTCCAGACTCAACTAAATGGACCCCCTGTACGCAAACAGCATCCCTGGTAAAGGCTATCCCTTTTCAAGAGATTCCAGAACCTACTTGCCCATTTTAGGCTAAAAAAGAGGCAGCAGAACACTCACAAAGGACAAAAGGTTTTTCTAGTTGAGCTTTGATGTTGCTGCATCTCAAAAAATATGTCCCTGATGTGATGTTTTCCACTGTTTCTTACACCAATTCCTTTTTTACCAGTTTAGTTTACATGTTTACAAAGCTCCCTGCTCTGAGCATGGCTTTTTACCACCACCCACACTCTCACCTTCTTGAGCAACTTCATGTTGTCCATCCAAGCAGACTTCACTCTAGGAACAAAGGAATACTGGCTCTCCTTGAAGTATCTGTTCAGTAAATCTGGGCACACTTTGAGAATATTCACCACGAGATCAGCAACCATTTCATCTTCTGTTGCAGTTTTCAAACCAAGCAGGAAGTGCAGAAGTACCACATTTCCTCCCCTGGTGAAGACAAAAAAATTACTTTGAATAAGAAATCCTTATTTTGATACTTTATATGGGATGTGAACTCTACAGCTTCTCTAACTATTAACTGAAGGCAAAACGATTATTTGAAGGCAAGATCTCTCATCCTCCTGGCATAATTTGTGAGTTTACACTCAAAGAAGTAAGAAATTAATTCACCTGCACATTTTCTGCATGACAAACGTGAATTAACACCACACATTTCAGGGCAGACATGATAAATGGCGAGGTCTCTTTGCTTCTAGCAAAGAATCCACGTACAATCCCAGCTGCCCAGTGACTCACTTGCCAGAAGTTCCCAGACTTGGATCATAGAAGGTTATGCCATGTTTCAGAGAGCAGCACAGGTCCATCAAGAAACTATGCACAAGTTCTCTCACCATTGCTTTGCCCACCTCCTCAGAACCTTGAGCCACCTGTAAGAACCAAAAAGGAGTAAAAAAGGCATGTGAGATTTGGCATCACAGTTATCAGCCTCACTCTATATGGCTCCTCTCAGAGAAATACTAAAACAAAGTTTGGCTTTGGTTCAGATCAAAAAGAGAAGCTTCAGGACTTGAAGATCCCCTCCAACCCAAACCATTCTGTGATTCTACAATTCCATAAACTTTTTAAATCCAGAACAACTCGAGATGCCTAGAGATGAGAAGACTCTTGACAACTGTGGCTGGGAAATCATGCATCATATGACTTACAGGGACTGCCACGAAGTGCAAGAACTTACAAGGACTCAGAACTGAAAAGTATGCTTATGAAAGGGGTCAGGGGTTTGCACAGCTCCCAGCAGATCCCTCCTAGACACACATCTCCAAAGGGTGTTTGTAGTACATCAGCATGGGAGCGGCAGGGTCACAAGCATGTGGCAGAGGAATACAAGAGGGCACACACAAAGGTGAAAAATCTGTAGCCAAAACCCAGTGAGAAGCAGCACAAATTTGGGGGTTCTTTTTAAATAGGCTCAGTAGATTCCTCTCTTTGAGCTCATCAGGCTCAGAGCAACTGGGAGCTGTTTGAAAAGCTGGGGGCTGCAAGAGGAAGGGAAATAAAGGCAGCACAAGGACTAAGAGTAACAAGAAATAAATGGCCAGACCTTTAAATCCTCAGGGCTGACATCAGTAATGCCATTCCAGCGGTACAGTGAGGAGATGTGCAGCAACACTTCTGCAGTGAAAAAACGAACCTTCTGTGTCTTGCTGATGTTTTTGTTATGAACCACCTGAAAACGAGAAAAATGCAAACTGCATTTATTGCAGGTTGTCACAAAACCATGGCAAAACAGCATCACGCCTCATTCTTCCAGTACACACAGAGCTGGCTCTCCTCACCCAGCAGCAGAAAGGCTCTGCCTGTCCTGTCAACCCTTCTCTCACTGCTCCTGCTGCACCCTGACCCTGCACGTGCTGGACAGACAGATGTTCATGTTAAAGAGTGCAGGTCATGTTTAGAGCATCACAGGCACAGAGCAGAACCAGGGGAACCCAGCTGTAGACATATTGAAGCCTACTACAAATGAAGTCTGAATGAAAGGGAAGGAAGTTTCTCACAAGTTCTTCTGCTGTGCTTTACTGCTGGCATTGTTTTAATTCTCATTTTTCTTGCTAAGCTGAGAGACTCATACAGTGTGCTGGGGTCCAGCAACAACACAACAGCTCATGATGTATGATTGCCACACAGGAAAAGCTTCATTTGAAAAACAAAGTTCCAAGGAGGTTTATTTTACATTTAAATGATAGCTTTTTATTATCCTTCTTTTTTGTGTCATTGCAAAGACAAAATGAAAGAACATTTTTGGTTTTAACTGGTCAGTTGAGAAAAGCCCAAGTCTGAGGCAGGCTCCTATGGCTACACTCTAAATTTGAAACTCTGTTTTCCTTCATTCTCTCAACTGTTCATGCAACAGCTTATGCAACATTGCTACAGCAGTTCAGAAGAGAGATTTAAAAGTCATAGATTCTGGAGCTGAAAACATTTTCAAATAAATAAAATATATCTCAGGTGCAGCTGCTCTACAAGCAACAAGAGCACCCACGAAAGAGGCAGGGCCATGCTCAGAAGGTGACAGAGCACAGGAAAAGCCACCACTAAGCCAACTCTCACACCTTTCAGCAATTCCTGCTTCCCTGTTTCCAACCCTGACACAGTAATACAGCCAAGCTCTCAACCTCCAACACACATCACCAGTCCCACACTGCAGCAGCACTCTGCCAGCAGCCCTAAGAACCGAACACTGTGGGAGAAATCCCTGCAGAACTGTGCTCAGCAGTGAGGAAAATAGAACACATGAGACAACACAGTTCCAAGGGTGTACCATACCTTAGCTGTCAGTGTGGAAAGCAGAAGATTGACAGTAGAAACTCTGTCTTCCTTTATTTCAGAGCGAAGAATAGCTGGAATGAAATCTAAGAGGACATTTCAAACGTTAACTCAAAATGTGAAAGCTCTTTTCATACTAAAATACTTCAGGGAATTCATCCCCATTTCTCTTCCATGTCACATCATTTATTCTGCTGTTACATTCCAGGATGAACCAAAGGCAGCAATCAGAGTTCAGAAGGATGATGTGTCTATGACCATGGTTATGAGCAAGTGATGCTGCCCAGCCTACTCTCATCTTGACTGATTAACACTGCTCCAGCATCTGTCAGCTTTAAATACATTTTGGGCCCTGAAACGCCACACTAAAATTCAAGTAATGTCATATTCCTCCCCTTGAAGCACTGGCGATTGTTTCACTGAGTGAATTTGAGAAGGATTCTCAAATGTTGGGAGGTTCCATCTCCAGCTACATCCATCACCTTTTGGCTCACAGTGCATCCCAAAATGAGACAACCTCAGTTTACAGAGAACCTGGGGCTCCTACAGGGCAATGAAAGCCATCTGCCCTGACTGGGCCGAGGTGTGCAATCCCCAGCCTGACAGAACTGAACAGCTGCCAGCACCTCAGGGAAATCAGCAGCCCTGGGGTGGCAGGAGCAAGAGAAGGCAACAATTACAGCCAGTTCCCAGTCCCCTGCCATTACTTGCTGCCAGCTAGCATTAAGCATTTTTTTTAAACAATAATTCTAGATCCCTTCTGATTGTCTCATAACTCTTCCAAGGGTCACAATTCACAGGGCAGAAAGGAAACTGAAGTACACCCTTTTCAAAAGAAAATGAATGCAACATATCCATTGTTACTGTCCTATGAGCAAGGCTGGAAGCCATCAATCTTTTTTGTTTATTGACTCTATGACCTCAAAGTTTTCTGTTAGATTTAAAAATTTTTTATCTGTGTCACCAAAGACTTTATTTTTGCAAAGTTTTAGCAGATAGCATATTGTTCTCAAGCAGGAGAGGTTTATTTATTGCACTGCCAAAGAAGTTTAAAGCTTTTCAGATAATAAGGTTAAAAATATATATTTTGCTTCTTATTAGTGCTCTCTACCTGGTTCACATTTTTAATTAGGTCATATATATTATCACCTCTAAATGACTGTGCCTTAAAACAAAAAAGTTATGAAGTACCTTTTAGTTCCAGCACCTGTGCCAAGATTGCATTGTCACCAGCAATGAGAAAGGAGAGAGCAAACTGAATGAAGGCCATGCGGACATCTGGTCTGCCCTGGAAACACACAAATGGATATAGAAAATTTAAAAATGTTGTTAGCACACAGATTGTACCCAACTGCAGAACTGATACTGCAGCTGCTGATTATCCCTAGAAGCTCCATAAATGGGTGAATGAATCAATTTCCATAAAAATGCTGCATGCAGCCATAGACATACATTTACATGCAATACATCCACAGCGCATTCAGCTAAAAAACTTCCTGCATTAAACAGATCACTTTTACATAAAAAGGAAAATGTACTGGTTATGTGCTTGTCAATTCTCAATGTATGAGACCAGGCCAGAAATTTAAATAAAGAGGAAACACTAACAGCCGTTTCATGCCAAACCCTGCATCACTGCACCTCCTCACCTGTGCACTGCTGGGCCAGTGCACAGAAATGCCCATGAAAAGGGTGAATATAAAACTGCCAGCTCAGGCACAGGGGGAGCAGTGAAAGCTCGACCTCTAACAGCACCACAGGACATGAACATTGAAGCACAAAATGGTTTCAGTTGGAAGGGACCTTCAGGATCCCCTCATTCCACGCCCTGCCATGGGCAGAGCCATCTCCCACTGCTCCCAGCCCTGTCCAGCCTGGCCTTGGACACTTCCAGGGACGGGGCAGCTCCTCCTCTGGGCAGCCTGTGCAGGACAGCGCCCCATCACCCTCACAGCCAGAATCCTCTCCCAAAATCCACTGTCAATAAATACACCCTCTTCCAAAGAGCCACCCCTCCCACCACTGCATCCCCTGAGAGTCCTGTCATGATTTACCATTGTTTTTAAACCTGCTGTGCAAAATAAAGCTGCATGTAAATGAGCCTGAAAGAAGACTCTAAGCAAGCAAAAGAAAAGGCAGCAGGGACTCATCAAAGGGTTGAAAGAAGAAATAGAGAAATTAACAAGATTTTGCTGTAAGCTTTGGGCCTGGTATTTCTGGGTTAAAAACTCACCTCTGACAGCCAGCTGTGACATAATTTCACTGAAAGCTGTACAGGACTAAGACTTTTTGGATGCTAGACTCCTTGTACCTTATTTAAGCAGCTTGTGGCCAAAAGACTGCACCCAAGCATTTAAAATCAAGGGTGGAGCTACTCCTGCAGACAGCTCCTGCAGCGAGGTCAAAATCCATGGAATCTGACAATTCTGGAGCTATAAAAGGTGGTTCCTGGGGAAAAGGGATGTGCTTGGTTTTTTGCCTTCCACTTGATTGTTTAATAAAGAAAAAGTCTGAATTTTCATTTCAGATGGCACAAACCCAACACAAACATACACATTCACCCTGCAAGTAATCTTTAAAGTCTGGAAACAGTATGTCAACATTGCAAACAACACTGGATTTATTATACACTTGCATTTGGAATGACACAATTATTCTTGTTCTAAAGCACTGGTTTGGGTCAATCCTGACTATTTTTAGCAAACAGGGAGGGAACAAGAGATAGTTTCTTCTGGAAAAAGAGGAGTGGCTTTTCCTCTTCATTCACATATTCTTCTTAAGGATTTCCAGATAAGATTATCTAGAACTTTTGTTTATGTTTTCAAATGCAATTAGTCTGTATAATTACTCTCAATATCCTCTCCCCAATTCCCATTTATTTCAGTGGGACCAAATCACAAAACAAAAGACTAGTTTTCAGGAGTTTACTACCACTTTCACTCTGCTTCAGACATTACAAGGGCAGTTCACAGAAACTGTACATTTCTATTTCTCCACAGCTGGTTGGAAACACATGAGGCATTTTCATGCGTCCAGTTGGGCACAATCAAGGACTTCAGCCTGACACAGGACAGGAAGGGAGAGTTAAGCTCTTGCAGATGAAAACACAGCAAACCTTGGCAACAGCTTTGTTCTGAACAGGTAGCTAAAAAAGCTGGTGGAGCCCTGGCACAGCATGCCGTGGCATGCAGCACCTCAATTTACCTGCTTACACCTTCTTTTCAGCAATCCAGGCAGGTACTTGTTGTTGAAGTCAAAATGGCTGTAGACATCCCTGGCCGAGTCCGGGCCCTGAGCCACCATGGCCGACAGCAGGGTAAGGCACCCCCGGCTCACCCTAAAAACAAAACAAAACAAAACAGAGGAAAACCTGCAGGCCATTCCCAGGGTGATGGTATACAAACTGCCAAACCAGGAGATTAAAACTAAAAGAGAAAATAGAAGGGAAGGTAAACAATCTAAGTAATTGTTTTAGGCAGTAATAACAGCAGCTGGGAAAGAAGGGAGAGGGGAGAAAGGAGAAGGAAATGCCTTTTTATGTTCTTCCCCAAAATTAGGCTGTAATGTGAGGCTGGATATTCCCTTTATGAAGTAGTTTAAAAGGGACAAAGTGACAAAATTATTGAACAACCCAAAATGACCTCAGACTTAAGAGACTGAAAAAATTGCAGAAGAAAAGCCAGTCTGAAAGAGAAAAATCCATGATAAACATGGAAAGCTGACTCCAAAAAATACAGGGAAATAAAGCACTCGAGAGCAGCTCTTTTTGCCATCAAAAGGAAGAATGCCCAGCCCTGTTCCACACCATGCATTTCACCCTACAAGTCAAGCAGCACTAAAATAACAGGACTCAAGGTAAAACCCATGTTAGCTCTCACCAGGACAGCCCCAGCTGATGAAAAGTACAGCTTCAGGAAAGTATCCTACAGCACTGGATTGTTTGATGTATCAGTTTCCACTTTGCAAAGCCTTCCACAGGCTATTATTTCATGACAAGTGGAAAAGGATTATTAAATAAAGGGGGATTATTAGCAATAAGTCAAGATGAATTTTCCAACATCTAGAATCTCTGTCCAGATCACTTGACAGAGATTCTCCACCAGAGCACCAAGAAGATTTACCTGTGATTTTCAGAATACAAAGCAGCATAGACCAGTTTCATGTAGGAATGAATCAACTTTTTGACAATGTTCATTCCCACAACAGAAAAATGTGAGAGGTCGCTGGCTGTCCTCAATAAAATGGCTTCTAGAGCCTGAAAGATTAACAGCATCTGCAGGATAAAAAAGTATGTTAATATCTGACAATATCAGGTAAGGCTTGAAATTATTAGCTGAGCAAACAGTAATAATCAGCATTAATAAAAAGAGTAACCCCACTCCAAGAGGAAAG
Organism: Zonotrichia leucophrys gambelii; assembly: GCF_028769735.1. Lineage (NCBI taxonomy): Eukaryota > Metazoa > Chordata > Aves > Passeriformes > Passerellidae > Zonotrichia > Zonotrichia leucophrys. The sequence continues at coordinate 116,374,854 of NC_088169.1, forward strand.
CTTCTACATATGAAAGTGACATTAACTTCTAAATTCTCTCCCAAATTAATGCTTCCTCTTTGTAAAGATCACTTCTGAGAGCATGAAGTTTCAAGGAATCAACACTTCAAGAGACAACTACTCCTAAGTGGATGACGAAAAATGAAATGTCCTGGAGAAAAATATCATGTTCCAATCTTGCAATTAATTCCTGCCAGAAGAATTCAGAATCCACTCAGCACTGGGACTGTGCTCATCACAAACATCAGCCTCTCCTAGCAACGGGATATTGAGGGAAAGCTGTCACTGAACATTACAGAGACAGAAATGATACTCAAAGGCAAAGAACAGCAAGTGATGGTTAAAAAGCCACACAATACAATACTACATTGTAAGTAACACTACATTGTAAGCAATGCTGCACCAGCATTCACAGTGAAAAGTTACTGAACTCTTTGTCCATTCATCATATTCTGAGGAGGATAAAATTGTGTCCAGTTGAAATAAGGAAAATGAAATCACCTTTACCAGTGGCTTCCTAGAAATGCTGATGTATCAGGCAGATATCTAAAAACACTTACTTTCACAAGGCTACTTTTGTTTTGCTTTCTTAACTGCTTCTGTTGATCCCCTTATTTCCTAAAAGGCCTTTTAATAATAGCTTGATTTGGACAGGACTATTGGTTGTGTGTGCCATTAAATCCAGGAACATCTATGAACAGAACGGAGCATCTCCCACTTGGTAGGTGCTCCTGCCACTGCTACTTCCAGAAAAAAAAACAAAATTCAAATCAAAAATTTACAGAGTTATTTACACCACAAAGCACTATTTATCCATAAAACCATAGAACATCCTGAGCTGGAAGGGACCTACAGGGATCATCCAGTCCAACTCCTTGCCCTGCACAAACACCTGAACGATCCCACCCTGTGCCTGAGAGCCTTGTCCAAACGCTCCTGGAGTTCTGGCAGCCTTGGCAGCTGTGACCATTCCCTGGCAACCTTTTGTTGGTTCCAGGGTGGGAATTGTTGGGATTGTGGCCGCCAGCCCCCATATCCAACTTACTTCACTTTCAGGCTTCCTTTCTCCATCGAGAAGCCTGAATATCTCAGCACACTCCATGGAAATTTTCACGTATCCCTCCACGACATCGTACACTTGGGGCGACGGCAGCGTTTTGGCGATGGACACGAAGGTCTCCAGCCCTGCAAAGCCACAGCGTCACCCGGACCACCAGCGCCACGTGTGGGACCCGCTCTGGGCCACACAGAGGGGCCGGGCCGGGCCCGTGCGCGGCATCCATCCCCAGCAGCAGCAGCAGCATCCGTGACATCCCCGCGACGTCCCCCGGGCCGCCCGCACAGCCCGGGGCAGCCCCTCAGCCCGGGTGAGCCCCCTCAGCCCTGGTGAGCCCCCTCAGCCCAGACCGGCCGCCTCAGCCCGAACCAGCCCCCTCAGCCCTGGTGAGCCCCCTCAGCCCAGACCGGCCGCCTCAGCCCGAACCAGCCCCCTCAGCCCTGGTGAGCCCCCTCAGCCCAGACCGGCCGCCTCAGCCCGAACCAGCCGCCTCAGCCCGGGTCAGCCCCCTCAGCCCGGGTGAGCCCCCTCAGCCCAGACCGGCCGCCTCAGCCCGAACCGGCCCCCTCAGCCCAGACCGGCCGCCTCAGCCAGGGGCAGCCCCCTCAGCCTGGACTGGCCGCCTCAGATCACGCCTCTCCCGCCTTGCAGAGCCCCTCACCCTTGGCGGCGGCAGCCGGGTCCCGCAGCAGCGCCTTGAAGCGGGCGCCATTGAACTCCTCGTCCCGCGGGCCACAGGCGCGCTTGGCCGCAGGCTCTCCGCTCCGCTCCCCGGCCTCGCCGCTCCGCTTCCCGGCCATGCTCGATCCGAACCCGGCCCGGGCCCGCCCCGGAACCGCCGCTGCTCCCGCAGGAAGGGGTGGGATTAGCTCGGGGCCGTCGCGGAGCCGGACCGCCCTAGCGGGAAGGTTTCCCCAGCTACCAGTGCCGAGGTGGGCAAAAAGAGTTAAAAATATTATCATGGTATGGTTTCAAGGGACCGTAACATTCCCACTCCCTCCATGGGCAGGGACAGGTTGCCACTAGGCCAGGTTGCTTCACGCCCTGTCCAGCCTGGCCTTGGACCCTTCAGGGACCAGGGGCAGCCACGGCTGCTCTGGGCACCCTGTGCCTGGGCCTGCCCACCCTCACAGGGAACAATTCCTTCCCAATGTCCCGTCTGCAGCAGTCTCTCATCCATCGCTGCTTGCAAGGCCAAGCAGGTTTTTGTCATCCCAGTTTCCTCAGACTGCAGCACCCTGCGATCCTGAACCAACACGGCTTAAAGTTCGGCGTGGAAGGGGAAAGCACGGAGTGCAGGGAATCGGGGAGGGGAGAGAAATTCCTCAGATACTCCTCTCTCTCCAGGAGAGGGAAAGGCTGTGGCTTTCCAGTACCTGAAGGGACCCACGGGAGAGACAGAGAGGGACTATTTATAAGAGTGACAGAAAGGGGAATGCCTTCCCACTGCCAGAGGGCAGGCTTAGATGAATTAAAATCTAAACCGTTCCCTTGCTTTCAGCAAGAGTTATTCCAGGCAAGCACGGTGATAAGGAGGAATGGAAAAAGCCTTGTGCCAATAAACAGTTTCATACGGAATGACAACAGTTGTAACAGTAGTGGAAGATAGAGTAGATTAGCTCGGTAAGAAACAATTAAAATAAAGATCTATCCAAATCCAAACCAGAATTTTTTTCATATGTGCAAGTAATAAAAGTAACATTCCTGGGCTTTTTCAAACTGTTTTTTTTTGGTTTTTTTTTTTTTTAGCAAATGACTGTAAAAAGAGTGATCCAGAAGAGGGCAACATTCACAGCCATTCTGAGACCTAGGATGAACAAATGCTTTCACACTGACAGAAGATGCTGCGATACTTTGAGAGCAGAGGACAACAAAATAAAAGAAGCTGAAGTTAGAAGACAGAAAAGGGTAAAATAAAGAGAGTACATAAGACTGGGGGGGGAAAAGGAAGTGGGAAAGTATGAATTGCTAGACACTAGGTACAAGGGCTTTTTCAAGTAATTTATGAGAACAAAGCTAAAAGCATCTTAATGCTGCTAGTGACATCATGCTCCAAGCTCTGCCAATAATTCCTGTTTCTAGGAATACTTAAATTCAACTCTCTACATCCCAACTATTTTCCTGCTTGATTAAAAGGCAGTGCCATTTGGAATTCACCTCATTATAGCAAATTCTATGCAAAGGTACAGGCTTCTCAGTTCTTCCATAGAACATTTTTGGTCCCATCCCATCTTCTGGATGATGGGAATCCTTTCTTTCAGCCTTACAGTTTTCTTGAAACTTAAATTTATGCAGGTATACAAATACATTTGCAATTCCAGAAATTGATAGGCACATAATGTAGAAGGTAAGTACCATTCTCAAGAGGGAGCTGCTTTGTTATTGAGGGGATGGAAAGGAAGGCTAGAGCTAGTAGAACCAGGAAAAAAGTTTTTATTTAACACAGCTTTTAAAAGAAATAATATTGATACTGAGATTCTGAGATCTTCAAGGTAAAAGTCCAGGTTACCAGACTTACCGGCCTGATAGTTACCATCACACCATATTTCATAGTTCTAGTATTTTAAAAAGTACTACAGAATGGTACTGAAAGTTATTTTTATTTCACTTTATTTGAAGTTCAATTATTCTGTCCCCTCGCTGCCTGTGAGGCTGTCAGAGGCCTCCAGGAGGCTGGGGAAGGACACTGCTGCTCACACTTCCAGCCAGGCCACTTCCATGTTCTGCTGGAGTGCACTTTGAAGCCCGTGTCCTTTCCTTTCTCTGTTATATCTGCCAGCTTTCCTCCCTAAGTCTGTTTTTTGGCAAGCAGCAATTACGGAGGGCCAGTCAGAGGCCTCAGGCCCAGACAGAATGCATCTGCTCTGCTGTGCTTGTGTGTGCAGCAGATGGGAGCAGTGAGTGAGTCAAGCAGCAACCTCTGAGCTGCCCAGCTCCCAGTAAATCAAAATACTCCTCTGTGGTTCTTGCCAGATGAACAGATCATCATATCCAAGTTACACACTGCCCCTCTGGCATTTTCAAGCCTGAAAAACAATTCCTGGTCCCTTGCATGAACCTCAGCCCTCCGCCTTGTTCAAGGAACAGCTCTGGATAGCAGACTAAGTGAGCCAAGGCACCCTTTCCTGCCTCAGTGAGGACCTCTGAAGCCTTTACTGCCCTGGCAGTGTGTAACCAGCCAAGCCCCAGCCCTGCACTCCTGCTGGCTTGCCTTTGCCTCCCACACCTGAACCCTTTCCTGCGCTGTGGGATCCTCACCTGTGCAGTCCTGAAGACAAAAATCTGATGTGGCAGATGATTTGGCCATTTCTAACACAGAGCTTCACCAGGGTTTCTCCTCTGATTCTAGCCTTGAACACTGCTGTCCTTCTCAGCCAGCCCCTCTCTCTCCAGCCTTTAGCCATGGATACTTGCTGTTCTGTAGCTAATACTGGCCACCCCTCAGGACTGAGTCTCCTGAGATGCATTTACATCACTCCCCAACCATGTCCTCGTGACCCTTCCCAAACTCAGCCTGATCTCCAGGCCTACAACCTCTCCCTATAGATGTGGGACTGTCTCTGAGTGGGACAGCAGACAGAGCAGTGCATGAGCCCAGCTATACAGCCCGTGCTAATCCCAGCCCAAACCTGTCCTTTAACCCCACTGGTGTTGGGCTGCTGGAGCCCCAGTTAAAGTAACCCCTGTGGTGGCTTCAATTCAAGGCCATCTGTCAGTTGTGGTCCCCTACTCTACAGTACTCATAAATGCATTCATTTCTTAAAATATTTTTTTTATTTTATGTATAAATCAACCACAGAAAGCATTCAGAGGGAATGGATTTAATCCAAAATCCCATCTCTAAAGCTGTAGTTCTCAATGTTTGCTCTTAGTTCACACAATTACTCCACAGAAAAGTTTCCTTCGTTTTTTCCCAAAATTTCAAGTGTGTTACAGAGCTCCTTGTCAAATGTTCCTGCTTTCCAGCCTTTGACACCCTGAGGGATCACCGAAGAAGCAAGGCTGGATGCTGCCAAGAGATGGGATATCAGGACCCCTTCCTCAGCACAGCCTCCCAGAGGGAATATTCCCACCACTATCCCTTCTTTGCCATCACGTGTCCGAATGCCCTGTGCCCCACACTCCCATGATCCTGGACAGCCCAGTGCTAGGCCATACACGTGTATGACAGGTCATACACAGTCAGACACAGTCATTGCAGTGCTTGAGTTCCACAAGTTTGGCATGGAGGAGTCCAGGGGATGTGCAAGGTCAGTGTGTGGACCCAAGAGATGAGAGGCTGGCAAGGCTGAAGTAAAACCACAGCTTTTTTTACTCCAGATGCTGCAAAACAAAACCACCTCTCCTCCTCTTCTCCCTCCTCCTCCAATCCCAGAGTTATTTCAGCTGCAGTGCAAGGAGTGCGTTTTAGGCCTGACTAATGGCAATTTGTGTTCCTCCCACAAGGAATATCAGAGCCTGTCGATATGGACAGGGCATTATGAGGGTTTGAGTCAGAGCATGGTGTGAGTCTGGAGCTGGGCTGAGTGCCCAGGTGCTGAAAATGGGTGGAAAGATCAGAAAAGAAGGGGAGAGGACAGAAGAGTGGGGAGGTCAATGATCAGGCTGTGAAGAGCTGGAGGAGCTGGAAGCACCTCTGAGCATCTACTGCAGTACTCAGGGTATCTTCTGTGTACTGAAATCCTTCCCAGCTTCTGCACGTGGAATAATCCCCAAGCATCATCCACTCTGAGTTAGTTTGGCATGGTCACTGAGTCACAGAATTTACCAGGAGCCTTTACAAACACTGCAATAATTATTTTCAAATTTTGTTATTTGCCTTTAATTTCACAGTGCTCAGGTCAAATTAGCCTGAGGTCTGGATCTAAACCTATCAGCTCTCACTGGTTAGATATTGATATGGGCTACTCTTTTCTGAAACACTACCAGTTTTCCGTGCCTTTACATGTCCAACTTGAGAGACCCTGAAGCCTGATTTTTTCAAGGCTCTTGGAAAAGCCAAAGTTTTTTTCAGTGTTTTGACATTGATTCTGTGGCTTTAAAAAGCTTCAGTCTTGAATTTCAAGTACATAATCATTAGTAATTTTGGAAAATCTTAGCTTAAATACTTATTTATTAAAGGGGAACAGTGACAACAAGCCATCAAAGGCAGGCTTATAAAACCATAATAAAGCACTTCCACAAAGAGCTTGATTTCCAAGAGCATGGTCCACCCAGCAAGTCTGTCCTAATGTCCTTCCTAAGCTGAGAGGCAGGACACACATCTTTGCCAGTGTGTCTTTGGAGCATCATGTCAGGAAGTGACCAGGGACAACTTGGGTGCTTTAAGAGGGCAAGAACAACAAACCCAGGACCTTTTCCTTGGTGCAGTTGCTCTGCCTCCACCTTAGGTCATGTTTTCTCTTGTTTCCAGCATAAGCTCTGTGAGATGGGACGTGCCTCTTGCTTCATGTCTATACAAGTGCCAGGTGCACGGCTAGAAGAAGCAGTCTGTGTACAGGAGAAGTGCCAGCACCCTGGCAGCGCTCAGGAGGGTGAGCAGTGGGGCCTTGCTGCTGTGCCTGGTGAGGCAATGGAGAGAGGTTTCATTCCAGTGACACGTGAGGAGGCTGGCTGTACAAACCTCATGGGCCACATCCTCTGTCCTGTGAGGCACTCAGGGTCTCGCTGGTGTTATGGCCAGTTTGGCCAAGGACAGCTCAGGAGCACAAAACTCAGAACTGGTTTAGCTGAGCTTGCTCTCTCTGAAGCGAGTCAAAAAATAGCAAAACCAGCAAATATTTCCCCTTCTGCTAAACGTGCTGTGTGGAGTGCTCACTCAGTATTCATTCAAATTTCTCTTTACACACATGAGAGTGTTTCCTAACTCTGGCTCACCGAATGGTGCCCTCAAATTCAAATTACAGTACACTTGAAGATCTTGTTAGATCTTATTAACCATATTATTATCCATAGCACCTTGTGAGAACTTACAGCATCCAAAACACATTTAGAATTAGAAAAAAATGGTGAACAAGCTTCCCTACAACCATCCTCAGGTTGTATCCATAGAAATAGAGGCTGGATTGAGAAAAATGCAGTCTGTTATTTTAAATAATCACCATAAAGTGATTACTGTAAAGTATGTGCTTTGTTTTAAGTGCTCTGACACTCATTTCCATAGAAACAGACAGAGGATAGCAACCCACTTGTTTGAACTGTCCTGTACATTCTGTCTGGGGCAGAATGCAGGAATATAAAATGTTTAAAAATGTGGGAAAAGCCTGGGGTTTTGTTCTTAATTTTTTGTTTTGTTTTGTTTTAATCCTGAAAAGCCAAAAAGAACATTAGGAAAATTCCTGGAAACTTTATTCTGGGAGAATAAAATGAAAATGACAAATATCAGCTCTTAAAAATTTACAGGGGAGAAAGCAGGAAGAAAAAGCAGTAAGGGGTGTAGTGGTGAGAAGTGTACACACAGACATGTGTGTGTACTTGTGAGAAAAGGTATTTCTGAGATATTTTTCTGATAGTTTCTGTTATTGTACAATCAATCTAGTGATTTTTTTCACTAGAAAAAATTTCACTAAATTTTTTTAATAGAAAAATTTAGACCATCTAACTCAACTGTCTATTCTTTTTCACACTATTTTTTTAACATTCACTTTCTTTTATTTCACATTGTTTACTTCTTAACTGACACACTAATTTTATTGGAATTCCCATACACTAAGTCATGATATGAGCTTTGAATTGGCAGTTGGAGTGAAGTTCAGGGGAAAATTATTAATGTGGAGAAAAATAAGTTAAGTGCTCAGATTTTGGCTTTGCTTTTGCCAAGCTTGCATGTAACAACACAAATCCTGCATTTCTGGCACTGTGAAATGATTTCTTTTCTCCCCAAGTCCAAAAGAGAGAAACTGTCTGAAGCAGATTTGATATCTGTCCTGGATTCTAACTCCTGGAGTTTTGCGTGATTTTTTTTTCCTTTGGGGGAAAAAAGGAATCTAATTCCTATTGCTTGTGAGGAAAGGATAAGATTCTGTAATTCTACATGCTGAACATGTCTGGATTAGTTATATTGTCTTGCAGCAACTGAGTATTGCCAGCTTCTGGGAGCTGCATTCTGCACATCATGATGAACACTGTCTCCCTTCCTGCCTTTGTGGTTTACACTCCTGTCTCCGAGTTTACTATTTAAGCACTTCGATCACAGGGTAAAGGGAAAAGCAGAGATTTGCAAGACTACTTTTTATATTTTAGGTTACTTGGTTTTAGGTTAGTTTTGAATAGCAAAGTAGCCCCCATTCAGAGGGAAAAGAAAAAAAACCCACTATATACATACATACATACATACATACATACATATATACATGTGTGTAAAAAAATATAGATGCCATTCAGTTCCTGTCAGCCCCAGTGTCCATAAGCTTTCCTCCTCCACAGGAAGGCTTCCCTCGAAGGCAGATGTCTGCAAGCAGGAGCAGCCAGCTCGTGTGCAGTCACTCAGCCCTCAGTGCTTCACCTCCCTGGAGGTTAGCTGTCTTTTGAACCTCTCCCAGTTCAGTCATTCCTCTTGGAAACTGCCTCTGCCTTTGGGTTGTACCTGCAGAGTGCCAAAAGCATCCCAGGCTCATTCCTGCACTTTGGGATGGTCTTTTGCCTACAGCACCACCAAGCTAGGCAAAGCTGTGTTATCTCACTGGGAACAGAAAGTTCACAAGTGCTCATCAGACCTTCTGATTCAAAGCCTTTCAAGCACAAGCATGGGATACTTCCCAGTTATTTTTGATGCTGTGTATGTTCTTCTGCAGTGATTGTGTACTTGTCACAGATCTGTTGTCTGCTCAGTCACTCACAGCACTCTGAGTGGTCATTGTTGACATCTGTTCCAGGGATTAGTGAGCAGATGTGAGAGAAGGAGGTGAAACACCTCCTGCTAGAGCTGGAGCAGGTGGCCTGAACATGAGATATCTCTCTGTTGGCTGTACAGGGAGTGGAGCTTTGGCATCCTGAAGCCACAGATGGGCTGACTGCACCCACCTGAGGTTATGGCAGATACGAGGTTACAGCAGCTAGGAACTTGGGATGGACAGGTAAGCTCACCCTAATTACCTGAACACCTTTCTAGAGGATCCAAGTGTGGCCTCCAAATGCTTCTCTGTGAAAATCTGTGCTGCTTGCTCCCCAGCATTCATTTCTGCCTTGGTGGGACTGACCTGAGACAGCAAGTGCAGGAAGGGTCAGATTGAATGATCAGGTGCAAGGTCAGGGGGACAAAGGAGGGGAGTAGGGGAGACTCCCACAAGTCTCCGTCCAGTTCCCTGCTGGAAGGCAGAGGGAGCTGGCTGGGTTAGAGGCAAACACTGTCCTTATCTGAAGCAGCCAGCAGCAAGGGCTTCACCTGCAGAGCTGCTGTTCCCTCTCCCCATCTGTGTTTGTAGTTGCAGATGTTTCAGAGTGATTTTATACTGTTATTTCGGCATCTTTGATCCCCTTTATCTGAGTCCAGTAACACTTGATGGAGTGTCCCTGACCTCGGACAGGTTCATGTGAAACCTGTTTTGCTCTTATCTGCCCAAGACTAAGGAAGCATAGGCTAATATATGTGTTACCCTGTTGTTTTTCTGTGTGTGAAGAGGAACAAAAGTGGATTCAGATTCAAACATGAAGACCAAGTTGTTCAAAGTTCAGTGTAACCTCTGAAAAGAGGTGCCAAACTTTGGAAATTCAAATCTGGATGTGTTCCAACTTCAGTTGGAACAGGAGGAGAGGAATAGATTTAACACAATTCGTTTGGTTCCATCATCTTTTACTGACACACTCGTGGGGTTTTTTTCAAGAGAAAGATCAGTGCGATCATGCATGGCAGGATGCAAACAGCTGGATATTATGTTTACCCACAGCCCCAGGAAAAAAGATGCTTTTGTGCCCCATTCCCAGTGTTCGTTCCAAGCTCTCTTCATGAGGACAGCTCTTACAGGAACTGGGAGCTGTCCTGATTCATTCCCTTGGGTCCCTCATACCTTAAAAGAAGCACCAAATTACATTGGAAGGTAGTTTAGCAGATAGCAATGACAGTTTGTTTGAACTTCTCACTGGTTCACTCTTCTGTATCACAAAAGACTTCAGGGAACGACTTGAACTCTCTCAAAGTGACTTCAAGATGTTTCCTCACTTTGCAGTGAAGGCTTTAAGCCAAGCGTACACACTCCAGGCACGCTGAACTGGAGTCCGGGACTGCGGTCGGGTGGTGTCAGTGCGAGGAAACAGAGATGCTCCTTTTGCAGCATGGAAGAGTCAGTGCTGTTTGCCCACTGCAATCCCTCATCCGGAGATGCTGCCAGGCGCAGGTCCCAGATGGCTTCCCTCAGAGACCCGTGAGCCGAGCTGGAAGGGCAGGAGCGGGGCTGGAGCAGCCCTGCAGGCTCTGGAGCGAGAGCCGAGGGCGCCTGGAAGTAGGGAACGCAGGGAAGCTGGGCTGCGGGGACAGGGAGTGATGGGGAGCACCTTGCACCTGTCTCGGGAACAGCACAAGCGGGGAAATGGGGTGTGTGTCTAAGTCCGTGACTGTCCTGCCACCATTGCCAAGCAATAATGAGGGGAAAGACGGTGAAATCGAGCCTCTTGTCCGGGAGGGAGGCGCGAACGGCTCGGAGAGGGGTGGGGAGAGCCGGGGAGGGCGGGCGAGGTGCAGCCGGCTCTGAGTCAGCCCGGCCGCGCGATGTGCGCCGAGGGCAGTGCCCGGCGCGGCGCCGCCGGGAGCCCGCGTCCCTCCCGTCCCTCCCGTCCCTCCCGTCCCTTCCCCGCCGCCCCCGCGCCCCGAGTGCCCGCGGCCGCTGGACCCGCTCCCGCCGCGGCCGCTGGCAGGGCCGCTCCGCCCTCGCCCTCCTTCTCCTCCCACGCGGGGCAGGGGCAGCCCCGAGGGCGCCGGGGGGGCCGCGCCGGCAGCCGGGCCCGGCTGCACCATGTGAGGCGGCGGGGCTGCCCCCCCGGCCCGAGCCGCGCTGTCCCGCACCATGAGGGACGGGCATGCGGGGCTGCACCCACGCCGCGCTCAGGTAGAGCCCGGGCGGCTCCTCCGCCTCCTGTCCTGCGTGCTCCTGCTGTGCGGCGCCGAGGTCGCGGCTCTCGCCGACTTCTCAGGTACGGGCGGGCACCGAGCGGCGGCTCCCGGCTGCGGGGGGCTCCGGGGGGCTCGGGGGCCCGGGCGCGCCGCGGGCAGGGTCCGGCGGGGCTGTCAGCCCCCGCAGTGCCCCGAGGGGACCGGCGCGTCCAGCGCAGCGCCGCGGGCTCCCGGCCGGAGCGCGCACGGAGCCGCGGATTCCCGGAGCGCTCCGTGCTCCCTTTGCGGGGCCGGGCCTGCACCCCGGGCAGCGCGGGCCCGATGTGCCGAAAGGAGGCAGGAGGAGGAGAGGGTTAAGGGCTGCCGGAGGGGCCAGGTGGGCAGGGACACGGGGAGCGGAGCTGTCGCTGCGCGGTGGGAACGCTGGGCGTGGAGCGGCCAGGGCCTGACCAAAAGTGCGTGGAAGTCCCTGGAAAGGTTCCCACTTTCTCCTGGAGACTTGGAGTCGGGCCCTGAGGGAGCGAACAAGTGCTGCCCTCCTCTCTGCTGGGAGGGAAGCTCGGAGCATGAGAGGGGTGGATGAGGGGAGTCCCTTCCCGGGGAGCAGAGGCACCCGCTGCCGCCCAGGAGTCACAGATCTCTGCGAAGGTGCTGCATCACTGCAGGAACTGGGAAAATATCCTTGTTTCCATCAAGATGAGGAAGCAGTCTCTATTCTTTGTAGCTTTTCTTTGTAACTTTCACTCTTGTAACTTTTCTGGTGCTCCCGGACATCCCGCTGCTGTTATAAAGTCATTTGGAAGGGTTCTTTCTCTCCTCTCTGTGTGTCACAGCGAGGGCGGCATATTCCTGGCAGTTGGAAGCTTAAGGAACTGCCTCTAGGGCAGAAAGCAAACCTTTCCCGTATTGAGCAGGGCAGAACTTCCCAAAAGCCAGTCGAGTGCACTGGAACAAAGTTAATATATAATTAATAGCCAATATGTGCTGTTATGCATTTTAATATAGTTCGTGTTGATACAGTTCAATATGCTGGTCATGGTTCTGCAGAAACTATTTCCTCAGCAAAATACAGAAAAATACAGTTTGTAATTTTTTAAATTATGTCCAGCTCCACAATTCTAAGCAAGCAGCCATGAAATATAAAGACCAGAATTACGTACTTGGATAAGCTACATTTCTCATATTAAATTCCTTTCACATATAAAAGGCTCTTAAATGCTTGCTGTCTCATTCTTTGGTGGTTTTTTTTTTTTTTGCTTAACTGCTGGTTTGGGATGTTAGTTTTGGAATCACATGGTGGTTCTCCACAATAACATAAAACAAATGTTCACATTTTCCTTTTCAACTAGCCACTGAGTTAAAAATTATCCCTTTATTTAGGAAAGTTCCTCTCAAAAAAGTCTGTTCATTTTTAAAATGATGTTATTTAGATAAGGTTATCCAGGATTAAATTCAGAAGTACTGATGTCTTCAGTATTCATTGTGCACTGAGTTTTCCAAATAGGTAGAATGACCAGAGAAAAATGCTGTCTCACCCCAGAGATCAGTATTAAACATGACATGCAGGTGTTTCAGTAAATAAAATGTAGAAAAGGAAAGCAGACTCCAGAATTCCTACCAGACTGGGAAGCTCCCAGGTCTGAACAAATTCTGCTCACATTTTAATTATAACATGAAGATCTAATCTAGAATGACAGAAAGGACCAAAATGTTACTGTAAGCTTTTTAAAAACAGTACGCAGAGCACAGGGAGAAGTTTTTAGCTGCTCCAAAAGCTGGTGCTGTGTCCCAGGAGCTGGCAGAGGTGAGGGGACACCCTGCAGTGCCATCCTCAGGCCGTTTGATGCTGTTAAAGGAGCACAAGCTCCAGAGCAGCAGCTTGCAGAGGACTCTGTGGAGTTGCTGATTTCCCTTCTTTGCTCCCTCCCTCGGCAGGAGCAGCAACTGGATTCTCCTGAACTCTGTCACAGTCACAGACCTGGCCCGTTCCAAGTGCCTTGCAGCTCAAAGTGCAGTGAGGCCTCTACCCCAGAGCCCAAACTCTTTTCCTCTCTCCTCCTCTGCTCACATTCTGACAGCTTCCAGAGTTCTTCCTGCCCTGCTGCCAGCCTCCAGCACTGCCCGTGTAATTTCTGTTCCTCCCCTGATGCAGGTCTCAGTTGTGCCAGCAGTTCCACCCTGCCCAGAGCCCTTTGTCCATCACCAGCCCTCGCTGTTTGTCTGTAACAACCCAGAGATTCTCCCTCTGGGATCTGTGGGATGCGTTGGAAAGGGCAGCAGGGAGCAGCGTATAGCGAAGTGTTATTACTAATATTTATAACTTTGTATTTGGGGTCTGTATCCTTTCTACTACTGACAGCTGCAAGTTCTTGCTCTCATCTGTCTAGCTTTTAACTAGGAGAAAAAAAATCTGTCTATTTCTTTGGCTTTTTTGTTTGGTTGGTTAGGTTTTTTTGAGTGAGACATTTCTTCACTGTGCAACAACATTTTGTGGATTGGTATTTTCTAGGGGAGAAAAATGTTCTGAAATAAGACACCAGCAGCAGCTCAAAATTCAACTCTGTGAGAACAACTCAATTGTTTCTCTTAATGGAAATAAGAGTTTCTCTTATTTTGACACAATAGTTTCTCTTATGTTGACACAATAAAGATCTGCATAATCAATGTTTTTCTGGCAGCTTGAAGCAATAAACAAGAGATTTAGATGTTGGACTCGATGATCTTGCAGGTCTTTTCCAACCTTAATGATTCCACAAATCTATATTTATTAGTTCCATTAGTTACTGAAAGTGGAGAAGTGCTCTGAGGTCTGCAGTCCTCAGTGTGATTAATTTTTCAAAGTGGAATCCAGGTATTCATGCCCAAATTTAAACTGAAAGAAGAGAGATTAAATCCACAGTTCTGTCCTTAGACCTTCAAGAATATGACAGTGGTCCTACAAATACAGAATTTTCTTCCCCTCATGCCTGTTCTTCAAAGCACACCTTGTTAACTAAAATTCTTCTTTATTTTCTCAGTGATCACTGGTATCTTTCACAGTTTGGATCAGGTCCCATTGCAGGGGGCTGCTGTGAATTTTGCTGGTTCTCCAGTCTCTGAGCACCCTGGGCTCTCAGGACAGTGCCAGAGGAGCCATTTTTCAGGACATCAGGGCTTCAGGACATGAGGACAGTCATTTCCTCACAGCTCCTCTGTGTTCAAGAGCTGGTTCCCAAAGCAGGCCAAACAAGAGTCTGCAAACCCAGCAGACTCTTCCCAGTGTTTCACACTGTGGGTGTCCCAGCTTCTGAGAGAGAGCTGGCTTGGCTGGGATGGTGGCACTCTGTGGGACCTTCCAAGAGCAGGGATCCCTGCTCCTCATCTTCCTCATCCCCTGCTCTCCATGCTGGAGTGGGAAAGGCCCCAGCTCTCCATCCCATCCCCACTCCTTCCCTGTCTGTGGGACCTTCCAAGAGCAGGGATCCCTGCTCCTCATCTTCCTCATCCCCTGCTCTCCATGCTGGAGTGGGAAAGGCTCCCAGCTCTCCATCCCATCCCCACTCCTTCCCTGTCTGTGGGACCTTCCAAGAGCAGGGATCCCTGCTCCTCATCTTCCTCATCCCCTGCTCTCCATGCTGGAGTGGGAAAGGCCCCAGCTCTCCATCCCATCCCCACTCCTTCCCTGTCTGTGGGACCTTCCAAGAGCAGGGATCCCTGCTCCTCATCTTCCTCATCCCCTGCTCTCCATGCTGGAGTGGGAAAGGCTCCCAGCTCTCCATCCCATCCCCACTCCTTCCCTGTCTGTGGGACCTTCCAAGAGCAGGGATCCCTGCTCCTCATCTTCCTCATCCTCTGCTCTCCATGCTGGAGTGGGAAAGGCTCCCAGCTCTCCATCCCATCCCCACTCCTCCTCCCACCTTTTCCCTGTCTGCTGACAAAGTGAACTGACCCCTTCTCCATCTGGGAACAAACTCCTTCTCCTGGGAACACTGAGGAACATCCATTCACCCCTTTTTGTGCTCCTTCCTCCCTTTGCTGTTCTCCTGCTGCTCTGAGCTCGGGCTGGCCTCGCCTCCTTGGCTCGCTCTCCACTCAGTCTCCCTTTCCTTACCTGAGTCCCAGCCAGGTTTTCTGGGCAGCTCTCAAGCAATGTGCCTGTAACTGAAGATCAAAAATGAAGTAATTGTGATTGCATAACTGGGGTGAGGAATGGCTTTCTGGACGTTAACAGAAAGCAGCCACTGCTTAGGGGTCAAACCTTTTAATCTCTGTCCACTGGTGTCAGGTTTTCTGTCTTTTCCTGCAAAACAGTTCAGACAGCACTGAGCTGAGCTTTAACTCCACAGACTTGGTCTCCTGACCCAACCACAGGAACAAGTGGATCTAATGAAAAAGCAAACCAGTTCACCCAAGAAATGTAATCTGCTCCTGTGACCTCTCTGCATTAAAAGTTTCCATTAAGTTCTGTGGCATTCACCCATCCCAGATTCCCCCAGGTAAAAGGAAAGCAAACAAATGCTTTGTTTGTAGTAATATGGCAGGATCAATCACTACCAACCACAAGGATGCAGAGGTTTTTCTGTGGGCTTTGTGTTGGTCAGATGAAGTCCTGTACAAATTTTCTGGAGTCAGTTCTGTTGACTCACCGTGGCAATTGTAGCATGTCCTTCCAGCAGGATGTTTAAAGAAGTGCTGCAAGGAGTGATGCAACGATGCATCTTCTCAGCACTGCCTTGTCAAAGTCAAGTGTTCATTGCTTCCTGAAAGTAAAAGCATTTCATGTTAGAAATGTGTTTCATTTCAGTGATGTGTGAGTTAAACCTCAAAGTCTGGTTTAAAGTTTCTCTGAGTGAAGTGGGCTCTGGTCTGGGATTTGTTCTGTGGAATAAAGAGGTGTGTGTCAGAGCAGAGATTTTAGTTTAGATCATAGTGCTGAGACCCAAGGTTTTGTTTCAGGCTTTTTCCTGCAGTTCTTTTTGCCTTTCTGAGAAAGTGTAACTTATAAAAGCACATTTCAGGTGTGCTAATATTTTTTGTTAAATCCACTGATGAATTAAGGGATGGTGTGATGCCCTTGCCCCTACAGATGTTGGGGAATTCAGACACGAGACACAGAACTCGAGTTCCTGAGCTCCGCTGCTCAGAGTCCAACACATTTGAGTCCATCAGATTCTCACAATTTGGGGCAGAACTCTCTCTGTTCCCCTGGCAGATTGCTGGCACCTGACACCCCATATGCTATTTTTATTCCAAATAAATAGCAGGGATTGGCTTCCCTGTGCCTTCCTGTTCCATCTGCTGCTGAATCCTTCCCAGTGAGGCAGAGCTCCCAGTCTCACCTTTACTGGGGAAAGGCACCACAGACTGTTCCAGACAAATACTCAGCTCTTGTTGGAAGGGTCCCCAGACAGACAGGGCACTGTCTGACCAGTCAACACTTAGCACAATTCTGTCATCTGCCAGCCATAATGTACAATTGAAATAGAAATATTTTGATATATTACCCGACACAGAGAAAATAGTGTCTTAAGGGAGCTGAGGAGCAGAAGGAGGCGTGGTCACGCCTTATTTGTTCAGCATTGGTGAGTCATTTCATCTGAATTTCTAGGCATTTTAAGAGTTTTGCTTCAAAGGTCTATTGTGTGCCTTCTGGCAACAAATTAAATACCAGTGAGGTTTGGCTCTTAATTTAGAATTAATTTTAAAACATCACTCACTATATAAGACCTAATTGAAAGCCTATGGTCACTGGAAGGATTCCCAAGGATTTCACTGGGCTTTGGATGAGGGTCTCAATGCCACAAATGTCTGTTTGGCTTTCTTCATTGTATTTAATCTTGGATGGGAAGGCAAGAATTATTCTTTCAGAATAGTTTTGCAGTTTTTAAACTTCATTTCTTTGGGCCAGAACTGAGTAGAAGACAAAGAAATGTTGGTGTAAAGAAAATCATCAAGTGCTGAGAGTGAAGTGGGGAGTGTATTTTTGCTTTTCTGTCTTGGACTTGCTGTACTATGAACCATCATAGCACTGCAGATCTGTGAGCTGCCAGATTTCTGATTTTTTCTAATCTTTTCAGATTTTCTGATTTTTTTTTAGAATATCAAATATAAATGGGGGAAAAAAAAATGCAGAGCTTGAGTCAAAGTTGTGTTTGCAAAACAAAACCTGTTGTTTGTTTTCTGAGGCGGCAATGAACAGCCCCCTGGCCCTCCTGGGGAACATGAAGGTCCATGATCATACATCTGAGTTTTCAGGCATTTTCCTCCAGCCCCTGAGGTTCTCCTGCTTGCAGTCTTTGGGAATATTCAGAGTTTTTTGTCTTTGGGCATAAAGTGTCTCTCATTCCGTCTCCAGAAACAGTTGCTGCCCACAGAGCCTTTCTCTTGTTGCTTCTTGTTAATGGCACTAGAAGAGGCTACTCTGTGTCCAGTTCAAAGCAGGATTTTGGCAAGGGCAGAAAAGAGCTTTAAAGTCTCCCCTACCCATGCCTCTTGTCAGCTGCTTTAGATGGGATGGAGAAAATCTTCCTTTGCTACTGGAGGAGTTCCATGTTGGGTCCCAGACACATGTTTGCCCTTGTGGCTTCATGGAATAGCTGAGAGAAATATAACTGGATGTTGGGTGGAGTTTACTGCAGACCCAAGAGTTTGGGGATCAGGAACAGCTTGCCTCTTCTTCCTGACACATGAAGGAAATAAAACCAGAAAGCAAGTGAGAAAGCACAAGTGCAAAGGGATCTGTCCCGTTTAAGTGCAGGTCATTGTGTGAGTGCAGGTGTGTGTTGCAGTGGTGTTATTGCAGGGTGGTGTGTAGTGCAGGGTTGGTGTGTATGTGCAGGGTTGGTGTGTAAGTGCAGGTGGTGTATCAGTTGTGTGGGCAGGTTGGTGTATGCAGGTGGTTAAGTGCGTTGGTGATGCGGTGGTAAGTGCAGGTGGTGTGTATGGCAGTTGTGTGATGCAGGTGGTGTTATGCGTTGGTGTGTAGCAGGTGGTATGTCAGGGTTCAGGCTTCCCACTGCAATGTAATCACAGAACTGCAAGGCTGAGCTGAGTCATGCAGACACAGAGGCTCTGTGGTTCCTGGAGAAACTGGGACCAAAAGTTACAGGTCTGTTGTTTACTCATGATGGCTTGGCTTTGTTTTTCTAGGAAGAGCTCACAGCTTGGCTTCTTGTGTGTGCTGCTGCTCTCTGAATAAACCCTGTTTAAACTGGAGTGTGGATGAGGCTTTGCACTGAATTATCTGATGGCTACCTGGCCCTTTCTCTGACCCAAGCAGAATCAAGCTCTTGCTTAATTTGACCCTCAGATTTAACACTAAGTGGGAATTAGATTCAGTAATTCAGGTTATGATTCATGTTATGATCCACAAGGGGGGAAAATGAAGACAATCTCCTTAGGAAAGCATTCATGTGGATAGAACAGTTCATGGAAAATGTGACTGGTATCTTGACCACTGCTTTGATTACCCAAAGGCATCCTCACCACTAACTTCAGCATTTTCTTCTTGCAGACTTCATCTGTCAGTCAGGCCAGTGGGAACAAATGCTCCCCTGGCATCAGGCTGGTGGCTCTCCAGGATAACCATCCTGCCTCTCCAGCTGCCACTCCTCTTGCAGCATTCGGCACTGAGACTGAATTGAAAGGGGCAGCTCAGGCTTCAGTTGCCATGAAACTTGTAGGAGCTTTGTTTCTTTGAGCCCTGCACTCCTCAGGTTTGAGACTGGCCATTAAGGTTAAAAGGTGTTGAGCTGAGTAAAGGAATGGCAGATGGACAGAGGTCAGGATCTCATAAGATTCCTCTCCTTTAGAAATGGGCACCTGAAAAGTGTCAAGGACCAATTCTAAGAAAAGCAACAACTTTGAGTGCTCTGAAACCAAAGTAGGCATTTGGAAATGGGATGGGGTTTGTGGTCACTGTCTTATTAGTGAAACTAGATTATGCCTAGTTTTTCCAGGGAAACATCTATCACTGCTTTAAAAAAAGATTTAGATAATACAAAAAACAGAGTGATAATATGAAGAACATTTTCCTTGCACAGAAAAACAACTTTTCGTGCTGTCTCTGCAATACAAGTGAAAGTTTGAAGCTGATAGGGTGGTAGTCATTAGCAAAGAGAGCAAGGGTTGAGAGGAACAGTGGAAAAAGGCCCACTGGGAAAAATAAGGCATGGAGGGAAATGAAATCAGATTGGTGACATGCAAGAAGGAATATATTAAGGAATTACAGATTTTTATGTGCATATGGTGAGTAAAGCTAATTGTGCTAATTTCTGAACAGCAAGAACAATAATCAATGCTTCTGTCTAAGTGTATTTCTTACTGATCAAAGATTGAGACGTGGAGTGTGGCTACAATGAGTCAAACAGAATGTTGACAAGGCACTTAGATAAAAAAGAATAAAACGATGAAGCAAGAAACGTAGTGTCATGAATTTTAGAAACATTGCAGCCAATTTGCAGACAGCAGGTGACAGGGAATGCCCAGAGAGCCCTGTCCCTGTGCACAGAGAGCCCTGGCACAGCAGGACCTGTGGCACAGCCAGGTGACAGGAATGCCCAGAGAGCCCTGGCACAGCAGGACCTGTGGCAGAGCTGCCCCGAGAGCAGCAGAGGGTGTGACAGGTGGGATTGGGGCTGAAACTCAGGAGTTCATTTCTCCTCAGTGCTTCCTTCACAAGCCAACAGAGAAAACACTGCTGGAGATGTGCTGCAGCACCAAACACCGGTCAATATCAGAGCCCTGCTTCTAATGGTGTTTGTAGTAGAGATTATCAACTATTCTGCTGTCAGTGCATGAAATGTCTTCCTTCAGATTCACCCAGCTGCCTTGTGTATTTTTAATGAGAGTTGGCACAGTTCTTCTCAGAGAGCTGTGGGAGCTGATGGAGATTTACCGGATGGATTATCCTTCTGGGACTCCCACAACAATACGTGTGCTATTTCTATCCATTTTGCTCTAAAATAGATGGGTATGTCTTTAAAATGAGCTGGCAAATTTCTGTGCTAATGAAACTAAATTGAACGATACACAGAACTGGTGTTACTAAATCTGTGTGTGAAGGCCCAGTTCTGAGAACCTCCACAGCCTGTGGACTGCTCAGCCTCAGCCTCTAAAAATACTGCACTGCAAAGCTGCTGTCCTACCCAAGAGACATCACCTGAGCCAGTGCTGAGATTGCTTTTAGTGTGGCTGGGCACTGGGCTCACAGCCTGGAATGCTCTTCTCCCCGATCCTTGCATCTGGGGAGCTCAAACACACACAGAACTTTCTAAATTCCCAGATTCCAGTGCTTTTCAGCAGAAAAAAAAATTTGGATTTCCATACCTTTAGGTCCACTGCTACTCTTATTGTTGCTATTCAAAGTGATTCTGCCAGCTATAACCCCTTAAGAATTCTTTCTCATACAAAGAAATATCTATTTATTCTCTTATTCCAGTTTTGGGTTTTTTTTGTCAGTCATTTTAAAAATAATTTATCAGTTGTCTTTTCAGTGAAAAGTGATCAGTAGGGCTTTGTCCAGCTGCTCAGCCTCATTGCTTTGTGTGGTTCTCTGGTGCTGTGTTTTTCTAGTTGAAGCTCTTTGTCAAGCCAGTGGATGCTGTGACTAATTTGGCTAATTCTGGAAGAAAGGATTACGCCTGGATGCTGTGCTGGTGTTTGAGTCTCAGTAAAAGATTACAATGAGTGAGTGGTCTGGGTTAGACAGACAGTTGGGTGGGATGATACCTTCTGGCCTCCCAATAATGGGATCTTTTTGTGCCTGTGTGCTTTGGGCTTAACTTCTGAGCCAGCCTCTAATGTCTCGTGCATGATTCCAGATGCAGGGCACTCCATGCTTTGCCATGAATGTGTGTCCTGGATAAATGGGAAAGTGCCTGGTGGGGCTTTCACACAGAGTGTAGAGATGTTACTGGGACACTGCAGTAGTGCCAGGCTTCCTAATTTAGACAATTCTCATGGCAGTTAGCTTTTTTTGGTAGAGTTTCATATTGTTTTAAAGAGTGACATTTATTATTTCTGGAAAAAGAGGAACTTTAAACCCCTCCTCATTACAGAATGATACTTGGAAAAGTAACTGGTGCAGCTGAACACCATTTCCCCCTCCACTACCTAACCCAGAAAACAAGGAAATAAAAAACAATATTAGGTTTAAAACATTAAGTAACCTGAGGTTTTTTATAGGGTCTGGTTATGATTCTCTTTGCTCAGGGTAAGACACCCCAAAACTCACAAGTGTTCTGATTGCCCAGCCCAAGTGAACACAGAGCCATGGCCTCGCTGCATGCATGCTGGCTGCGCTCCAGCCCTCCCTCTGCCCTGCTCTTGGGGCAGGGGAATCTCCCTGGCCATCCAGGAGCTGGGGAAGGCTTCTCTGGCATGCAGGGGACCTGGACTGGAGGGCTGCTGTAGTCCAGCTCCCGTATTTAGCCAGTAAAAGAAAGTTTTCCCCTAATTCCCAGCTAACTGATACTGATGGAGTAAACACAGTAGGAGAGAGCAGGGAGCTGCCCCAGGAGAGTTCAACCCTCCCAATGCCCTCACCCTGATCACCATGGCTGTTAGTACTGGTATCAGAGATCACACCCGATTTCCCCCCAGCTTTACCTTGTTGTTTGGCTGAATTTGCTCCTTGTGGGAAAATGTGTTTCTGAGCAGAAGTCAGTAAGAGTACAGGGATGCAATGGTCTCAGGAGGGTGAAGCTTCTGCCAGGGGACTGCAGCCCACACTGCCCAGGGAAGGAGGAGAAGCAGCAGCTGCTGAGGAAACTGATGGGTGCAGGGCAGGCAGTGCCCACCATGAGGAGAGGGGACAGGAAACAGCCTGGGGTTTTTCAGAGAAGGGTGAGAGGAAATTGTGACTTTGGAGTGGGAGTTCTCCCTCAGCATGGGCTGTGAGCTGCAAAGGACCGACTGCTCCATGCGTGTCTGTGTGTGCAGTAATGAAAAATGCAGCTTTACCTGGGCTGCCTTGTGAGATGAGCAACTCAGATACTGTGTCACCACTCCTCTTATCAGAGAACATTAGGTTTCAGCAATTTCCATTACTATTTTTATCCCTCATTGTGTGCAAATACACAAGGATTTTAGTGACAGCAGAGTCATGTTTAAGCTGCTTGGAAGGCTGGAGAGCAAGGTATCTTATTTTCACCAGTCCATCTAATGTCATTTTTACAAGTGAACCATATTGCTCCGACAGAATCAGAGCAAGTTTTTTGTAAAGACATTTTCTTAGAGGATTGAATAGTTGCAATTGTTGGAGAAAGGTGCTTAGGTGCTGGATTAGGAATTTGCAGGATCAAAGTAGCAGTTAAGATGCCAGGGAACTCATCCAAATCACAGCATAGCTGATATTCTTTAGGGAATACTGGACTGTTTTGTATCCAGCACTCTTGGCCCCACGTAACTTAAAACCTGAAGAATTGAAATGATTGAACCTATTGGGTGGTAGCTGTGAGGGTGTGGGTGCCCACAGCCCATGCAGGGCTGCATGCCCTGGCCCTGTGGCCCCTTGTGGCAGGGGGTGATGCCAGAGCAGTGCCACAGGAGCCCCTCTGCAGCCCCGGCCACAGTGGAGTCACCCGGGTGCACCTGGGCGTCCGGCCCGTTTCCCTGGCACCTCTTGGGAGCAGCCTGGCAGAGGAGGGGCTCTGGCAAGGAACTCCAGCTATTTGTGATCTCAGTTACACAGAAAATGAAGGGGATGGGTCTGCTTGTGGGCTTGGTTGTTGCTTTTAACCCGTGAGAAGCTGTGGGGATTGCTGCCAGACCGGTCTCCTTGAGCTCCAGAGTGCAAATGCAGAGCATGACATTCATCCTGTCCCAGCTCCAGGGCCCAGCCTGAGGTCAGTGAGGGGGAACTGAGCTACAGCTCTGCTGCCCTGGAGGTGCCTCTGCCTGGCTCCTGTCCTGCCTGGGCTCTAGACAGGGAACAGGAAAGGTAACAGTGGAGCAGGCTCCTCAGACTCAATAACTGACAGGGAAGCTGGTTTTCCTTATCCAGGTGCACAGCTGGGGCTGGAAAAGATGCCAGTGAACTGACATGTCTGACCCATCCCTGGAAGTGTTCAAAGCAGCCTGGATGGAGCTCTGAGCAATCTGTTCTAGTGGAAAGGAGCAGGGGGTTGGAATTAGGAGATCTTTAAGGAACTTTCCAACCCAAGCCATTCTATGATTACATTATTTTCCTATCTTTTCCTAAATACTAATGTTTCTATTTAAAAACTTTTCTGAAAATCGCTTGTCTTTGGGGAAAGTTTATGAAGGGCAGAAGTGTGAAAATTAAATGGCATATTTTACTTAAAGGGCAAATTTTAATTAAATAAAAGGAGCGACCTTTTTTTCAATATTTTATTTAAGAAAACTAATTTTTGTTTTAACAGTACAAAAAATCTCCTGATTCGGCCGCAACAAGAAATGTTCCCACAAGAAAATGTGAGGGGGTTTTTTCCTCCATTTTATATATATATATATATATATATATATAAGAGTGTGTGAAACACAGCTGCCCACGAGCCCAAAAGTGCAGCACATCCTTTTAACAAGACGTTAATAATAAGGAATAATACCTTAGGTAGCTGGAATGCAAGAGCCTGGCCCAGAAAACCCAGCAATGCCCTTCTGGCTGCTGCAGACACGCCCTGGCACCGTGAGCAGCCAGGGCTGAGCCTAGGGATTGTCCCTACAACACATCCTGCTGCAGTGCTGGGAGGGCTCACACGCCCTGGCACTGTGAGCAGCCAGGGCTGGCAAGGGCTGAGCCTAGGGATTGTCCCTACAACACATCCTGCTGCAGTGCTGGGAGGGCTCACACGCCCTGGGATCATGAGCAGCCAGGGCTGGCAAGGGCCTGAGCCCTGGATTGTCCCTACAACACATCCTGCTGCAGTGCTGGGAGGGCTCACACGCCCTGGCACTGTGAGCAGCCAGGGCTGGCAAGGGCCTGAGCCCTGGATTGTCCCTACAACACATCCTGCTGCAGTGCTGGGAGGGCTCACACGCCCTGCCCCAGCCCTCGTGTTCCCAGCCCAAGTGCAGGGAGCACTTGGTCAGGGTGACCCATTCAGAGAGCTGGGTGGCTGCAGGCCAGACCTGTAACCTTGACTGCAGTGCCCTTTCCGGAGGCTGGCTGTGGTTTTGTGATTATCTAAGGCGCTTGTCATTTCCTGTGCTGGTGGTAACAGGCTGAATGTTTTCCATGTTTTCCAGGTTACCTCACGAAGCTGCTGCAGAACCACACGGCCCAGGCCTGCGACGGGCAGCACCTGAGCCTGCACTGCCCTCGGCACTCCACCATCAGCGTCCAGTCAGCCTTCTATGGGCAGGACCCCCGCATGTGCAGGGCTGGGCAGCCTGGAGCCAGCATGGCAGAGCCCAGGGACTGCGTGGCGCCCACCTCTCTGCAGGTACCACATGTTGTAAATGTTCTCAAGGTACACAATGGTTTCCCTGCCGTTTCTGTGCAAGTGTTCTCAGCCTGGAACGAGACAGCTCTGTAGCTATGACACCACCCAAAGTGTTACAGCTGGAAGGGTTTGTCTGGACAGCAGGGGATTACCATGGGATTGTGAGAGCTTTGGAGATTGCCTTCCATTGTGCTGAACCTGGCTTTGGAAACCCCATTCCTAAAGTTCCCTTAAACAGTCTGCTCCTTTCCCTTCAAGGGCTGCCCATGACTGAGCTGACCAGTCCTAATCCATCACACAGGCCCTCCTTGGCCCCAGGGGAGGATACAAGCCCTGGACAGAGCAGAGTTACAAATCCAGCTAATAAGATAAGATGACATGCTGGGTGGCATTTGGCTTGCTGCATGCCTGTCTTCCCTCACTGCAAAGGCACAGCAACAGCTAAACAGCAAATCCAAAGAACTTCTGCAGATACCTGCATTTCTGTGTCTGCCTGATTTGTATCAGCAACATCCTATGGCTTGTTTGCTGGGCCTGCTTCAGTATAACCTAAAAGGATTTATACTTCATCAATTATTACTTTCTGCTGCAGAGACTTTTGTAACAAGGTCTGACTTACCCTGCTGTCAAAAGCTTGCTCCATCTTAGTGAAAAATACCCAGTGTTGTTCCAAATTCAGTAAATCCTTGCAAAAATGAGTAGTCAGTGGAATTGAACATGTTCTGTTTGTTAAACTTGTAAATGCTTTACAGAAGTTTTGATGGAGTTTGCAGCTCCGTTTCTGTCTGTAGGGCACACGTTCCTTCTTGACATCAGGAATGTCTGTTCCCACCACCACTGAGCTGAAGGGTATTATGAAGAGGTTTGGCAGTAAAATCCTCTCTGTAGAAACAGTGTTAGGGCAGTTTTATAAGTGTGGCTCACCCATGATGTACTGCAATTTTTGAGGACATTCCAGACATGACCTGTGGGCCATGTGAAAGTACATCTCTCCACCAAAAACAGCAGGCCAGATGCATCCTTAATGTTATATTGCTGGCTGCAGTAAAGTGGCACCAGCTATTATTTTGGGCTTGTGAGTGCCTTTGTGAGGTCTCCATGGGCAGCTTTTCCCCTGGAATATAATAAACACAGCATGGGGTAACTGTTCTATAAACTACCATCATCATTTGGGCACTGGGGCTGATCAGAGGCAGGAAAGCATTTTGGCAAGGCCATGAATTTGTGTCAGATACAAATGCTTTGCATCTCAGGGAGTTCCAGTTCTGTTACATCTTGTAAAGTGATTTCTTAGAAAAGAGCAGCAGTGACCTCATGCCTCCCTCCCTTCCCTTTGGAATCTGCAGTGTGCACAGCAGCTGATGGGGCCCTGTAGCTGGAGGAAGCACCACAGGCACTCTGTATGCCAGAGAACTCTTGTCAGAGGGCTCATGCAAAGCTGGTCTGGCTGCAGACAGTGACTGCCCCGTGCTATTTTGGAATCACTGTTTGCTTTTGTGGCTCTGCACAGCATCATGACAGGGCTGCTCACATTAGGCAGCAGAAAACACAAACAGATGCACAGGAGATGATTCAGCTCAGGTGCAAACAGAAGGCGACTCAGCAGGGGACAGCTATCTCTATTTACTAAAGATGTAACTCCGTTTCACTGGTCCCTTCCAGAACTATCCCAATCAACGAGGAGTTATTTTTTCTACTTGCAACTCTGTAAAAGGAAAATTGACTGACAAAATAAAGTCTGCTGTGCTTTCCTTCCCTTTTAAACTCTTTAGAGTGCATTTAATGCTGAACTAGTGTTGGATGCATGTCCTCTCTCCCTGCCAATGGGAGCTGCAGGGTCACTGCAATGTGCTGCCAATGTGTGTCACTGCTGCTTGGGAGGGAAGGTTTCCAGTGATGACACAGAGACCCAGCCACTGCCAGCTCTCTCAGCCTGGAAACAGGAATGCAGCTTGTGCCACCACAGTGGGAAATTTGTCATTTGGTCTCTTGGTATCACTGGGACCTCTTCTGATGAGAAAAAAAGCAAAAATTCCCATAGATTTTGAGTGACTACCTGAAACTATCAGAATGGGTTATTACAGTTACTCCTGCTAAGAGTGGGGTGACCTGGAGATAACAAACACCCTCCTTTGTCACAGCCTGCTGGGATTTTAAACACTGTGAATCCTGTGTACAACCACACAGACTATCCAGAAACAGTGTCAGAAAAGCCCTCCTTTAACTGAGTTCTGGAGGCAAATAAGAATTCCTAAATGCACTGCTGCATTTAACCTGGGTGTTTTTAGGTGTTTGGCTTGTGGCTGTGTTAAAAGCTGGACAGACTGGCCCTGGCAATGGTTTCATGTTTTCTGCAGCTGCAGCTCCAAGAGCACAGCTGGAGTGGGAGCACCAGTGTGAGCAGTGCAGGCACTCAGTCCTTTTGCCACACAACACTTTGTGTATGACACTGCTGACCTGCTGTGCTCTGCTGCCACTCCCAGGGAGGCTGCACTGTCAGGACCAGGATCTATTGCTGGGCCAGTGAATTTGGAGGAGATATGGCCTTAGAACAGCACTGAAAACACCCCACAAAACCAGACAGGGAGGCTGAGGATAGACTTGCACACCTGTGCTGTCCAATCACACCAATTCTGGAATTTGCTGGTGCCAAGTCAAGTGAATACCTGATAACGTGTGTAACTGCAAGCCAGAAGGAAGTGTCCCGTAGGCAGGATGTCCTACACACGGCTTACAGCTTGAGTGGCACCTGTCACTAGTCAGACTCTTCCAAGTGAAGGTTCTTTACAGAGCGTGTTCAGGCCCATGTAAGCAGAGCAAGAAGTGGTTAAGAAGACATCCTTTCTGTTGCTTTCCCTGGCCATTGCACTCCCATAAATGTGCCCAGGAGTGCCCCAGTGCCTCAGGTGTGACAGCTGGGGCTCTGCGTGTCTCCCTGTGCTCTGGCTCTGCACTGTCGAGGCTGGGGTGGCACTCAGGGCACCTTGGCAGCCTCCCCAGGGGCAGAGGGAGAAGTGACAAACACCAAGTTGGTGACATCCTCATGTGCTGTGAGCGTGGCTGTGATGAATGGTTCCCATAAACTTCCCATGACTCCAAGCCCAGCACAAGCTGTGGCCTGGATCCAATGATGCAGATGTTTCTTGCATGTTTATAGCCTAAAAGCTGTGATTTCTCTCCTGTGTAGAACAAAGTACAACTAAGTGTTTTCATTGCTGTACAGCTTCATACCTTGTTGTCAAGACTATCCTTTTTGCCCATTGTTCTAGAAAGTACTGGATGAATGCCAAAACCTGAGATCCTGCCAGCTCCTTGTCAATAGTCGGGTTTTTGGGCCTGATCTGTGTCCAGGGACCACTAAATTCCTCCTTGTCTCCTTTAAATGCAAACCTAGTAAGTAATCTTTATCAGGAAAATGTGTTTTTCTGCGTGTTTTGTTGCTTGTTTGGGTTAAAATGCCTCTGCACAAGGCTTTGCGTAAATCCATGTGAGGTTTTGGGGCTCTTGGATTGATAACAAATTGTTCTTTTCTACTTTAGCTTAGCTGTCCGTTGTGTTTGCAGCTTCAGGGTGCTTTAATGAGCAGTGCAGTTTGGCAGGGGCAGGCGTCAGACATCAGACTAGAAAGGAAAAATGTTATGGAAATTATTTTCAGTGACAGCAGTGATAATGTCATATCAGAAAGAGCTGAGCAGCAAAACCACGTGCTTGGGCTAAGGATCCAAATGAAGAAGGTATCCTAGGGAGGAATATGCAAAAAAGACTTAAGGAGCGGGGCCCAAAGCTTTCAAAGATTGAAAAATACCTCCTGTGTATGGAATAATGGCCAGAAGATACATGTGCTGACTTGGGTAGAGGCCTTTATTGTAGAATCACCTGTGCTCTGTGCAGGTATTCCATGCTGAATGTGAAGGGACAAATCCTGCCTCAAAGGGAATCCACTTGGTAAACACGAGGAAGGGGAAGGACGATTAAGATAATCCCGATGAGGTTTCCCCTCCTGGTGGTTTGTAATCGTTCTCATTGTTGCTGTGGTATGTGAGAACGAGCTCCAGTAGCCCGGGGGTTCAGCTCTTCCCAGTGAATTCCCGCTGTGGCTGCAGCGGGTCCCAAAGAAAACAGCTGGGTGATGATTTATGGGCGGGTTCGCCAGCCAACACAGAAACACCGACCTCAGAGAAGCACGAAGGGGTTTGCTTTGATCAGGGCACTAAGACAGATATCAGGGGTAGGACAGGAGCAGGTGGCAAGCAGACTGAAGGGCCAGCTCACCATGGAAAGTGGAAGCCAGAGCAGAGAGATGGAGTGGAACAGGCAGATGTTACCTTTGGTAAAGCACTGACTCAGGAACTCCCAGGGAGATACACTGGGACAATCATTAGGGGGGAAAAATGCATGAATTTACAATTTTCATTATCTGTTTTATTATATCAATAGTTTAATAGTTTTTGTATATTGCAATTACCAATTGTAGATGAATAGTCCATTATTAATAGATGGATTTGAATATCATAGCAGTGTCTGTGTCATTAGAAATCTCTTTTTGCTAATCAAAAGTGAATTGGGACCCTGTTCATTACTTTCAGAAGCTGCTCAATATTTTTTCCCGTGGGAGATGAGCTTCTTTGAGTATATAGTATTTTCTGTGATCTGAATTTTTAAAAAGCTGGTCAAAAATGTATTCAACAGCAGCTGCTGCCTTCAGAATTGAGGACTAGTCCAATTCCAGTGTAAATGACATGATTTTTAGTGACAGGAAATTGACATTTGTGGGTAAGATACCAATATTGTTAGTCTTGGCAGTGGAAAACACCCTTGCTCAGGAAATCCCTGCAGGATAACTTCAGGTATATTTTGCAGTCTCCTTGCCTTCAAGTGGGCACTGAAGCAGTTGTGTAAATCACTTGGGTTTTCAGCTATTTAGAATTATTGTTGCCATGTCTTTGCAGAGATTTATGTTGGGCTCTTCCCCTTGCCTGGTACCACTTGGGGTTATACAAAATTCCACAGCCTCTCCAGCAGAGCCAGGCAAACTCAGGGTCCAGCTGCAGGCTCTCAGTCAGTCCTTGGGCACAGACCCCAGGTTCTGGCCTGTTTATGTGTGCACAGCATGGCATGTGCTTCTGCAGAACTCACAACCTGCAGGAGCTCAAGTATTTTTCAAAATGTTTCCAAAAATGTTTTCAAAATATTTTTCAAAATCACTTTTTTACACTTAAGCTCGTGGCTGTTGATGAGCTCGAATGGAAAACATTGGACTTTTACCAGGACCATGAACCCATTGTTTTATCTGTTCTGTTCTGGATGAAACAACAGAGTTTTCATTCATGAGTACATAGGAGGTTTTTCTCTCCAGCTCCCAAAGAACCAGCATCCACCCTTCACAATAACAATGAGGTTTCCCTTTTCTTCTGCTCAGCTCAGGAATCTCCTTTTCCTGTTTTCACATTTTTGAGGACAGAAAAACTGGAGGAGAATAAACTCTTCTCCCCGACCTTATCTGCAGTAGAAAGGGCTGGCACCACAGCTCAACCAGAAGGATTTAAGAAGGTGGAGTGCCACCAGCAGAGCGGCTGCTCAGGCCAGGAAGAGCCCTGGTGGCCAGGTGGCAGGTTCAAAGCAGGGATGAGCCATAAGGGTGAGCTCAGTGCCTCCCCACCTCTGCTGAGGGCGCTGCCAGGGTGCCTGTGCCAGCTGAGCAAGGGAGGGGGATTATTTCAGGCTCCTAATTCACATCACCTTGCCAGCCAGACTGAAATGAGCCCTTGCTGGATGGTGCCACCCAGGGAAGCACAGTGGCCTTGGTGGAGCAGTGCAGGTACAGCTGAGAGCACTGTGGGGCTGGGATGGGGACCTGTCCTGCCATTGTCCCTGCCATTGTCCCTGCCATTGTCCCTGCCATTGTCCCTGCCTCGCCCAGCGCTGTCACTGAGCGGTGCCAGGTGACTGAGGCATGAGCAGAATGCAACAGGGTCCCCAGGAGAGACAGGAGGGAAGGGTGAAGCTTCTCTGGCTGAGCAGGAGTGCAAAGAAAGCCAGGAAAGCAGGGGGGCTGTTTCACTGGGAAAGGAGATTGGCAAAATGAGGGTTTTCTGTTCTCTTCAAGATGAAGCCACAGGCCCTAGACGGTCACCTGGGCACAATTCATTTGGAAGGAGCTCTCTGCTCTTGACTTTGTGTCTGGCTGCACAGGTGCCACGTGCCACTTCAACAGCATTTGCAGGAAAGCTGTTTCTGTCCTGCTGCTATCTGCTATTAACAGCCCAGCCATTTAAATTGCCTCACGCTATCATATTGCTGTTTGCTTCTACTCCAGCTGAATACAAAACCAAATCAGCATGTGAGAACCAGGAACTGAAGCTCCACTGTCAGGAATCCAAGTTCCTGATCATCTACTCGGCCACCTATGGCAGATGGGCACACGAGGAGAGCGTCTGCTCAACCCAGGCGGAGCACTCACCCCCCTTTGGTATGTCTGGGCACCACCGAGGGATTCTCCAGGCAGGAGCACAGGGAACAGGAACACAGGGGGGCAGAAACTGCAGCTGCAGCAGCAATGGTGTTCTGAAAGCATCTGTGATGGAAAAGTGAGAGAGATTGTTTCTGAAACCCAAGCAAATGGCCCAGTATGAGGGATGAACATAGGGTGAGAAATGCAGCAAAGTAATGCTGTAATTAACTATACTTTCATATAGTTAATCAGCTCTTATTATGATTAGCATCAAAAACTAGTTCCCTTGCCTGTCGTGAATTTAGGTGACAAATAATAAATATCAGCTGTTGGTCTCTCTTCTTCCTCCAGCTTCTGACAGTGATCAGGTGACCTGAGTGTAGAGTGACGCTTGTTTCTGAAACCCTTAGCAAATGTTCCCTGCTATGGGGAGACTGGTAAAATGAGTGTAATGCTGTATTAACTCTACTTTCTATGATCTGTTTTGTCAGTGTTATTGATTGCTAGATGTAACACTGTTCGATTGGTGTTATGCTCCTCTTCTCTGATCCGTTGTGAATTCCTCATGGCTGCAGACTAGTACAACTGAGTCAGGATCTGTGTGTTATGCTCCTCTTCTCTGATCCCTGTTTGTGCAGAGTTCCCTGCATGCTGCAGGACTGTACACTGAGTGTCAGGATTCTGTGTGTTACTGCTCCTCGTTCTCTGATCCCTGTTTGTGCCAGATGTTCCCTGCATTGGCTGCAGACTGTACACACCTGAGTGTCAGGATTCTGTGTGTTACTGCTCCTCGTTCTCTGATCCCTGTTTGTGCCAGATGTTCCCTGCATTGGCTGCAGACTGCACAGCGGGTCCCTGGGGCAGCATGAGCAGAGCCCAAGGCTGTGGTGGCACACTGGGGAGTTAAATGTCCCTGGGACTTCTCTCTGGCACCCAGTCAGAAATGTCCTGTGTACCTAAGTCTAACTCAATAACAGGTTCAGTGTGACAGCAAGGGCACAAAGGTAACTTTGCACACCATGAGAAGGCCAGCAGATGAGGGTGCTGTTCCAACCCCTTGCTACCACACAGGGAAGGGCTTGCATGACTGACACCAGCCCTGTGCAAAGGCTTAACATTGCTCCTTAGAGACATGCTTTACATGCCTATGACAAGCATCTCTGAACATAAAGAAGAGATCAATAATTCATCTTAAGAGCCTTTTGTCTGCAAGCCAATGTTTCTATTTAGTTACATAGATGCTATTAGAAATTTATTGGCTGAAAATCACAATCTGTTCTTAGACAAGAACCTATTTAATATTGCCAGGTCTGTGTTTCACACCAGCTCTCTTGAGCCTTCACACAGACTTAGCTGTGCCTGTCTGTCCTGTGGAGAACATTTCAGCAGGTCTCTGACAGGCCCCACACCCCCTATGACAGTGGCATTAACAGGTGACACAAGGCAGGGCAGAGCCTCTCTGATCAGGACAGGCTGCCACCACACTCGTGTCTTGCACTTCACTGACCTCTCAAAATCCCTCCCTTGCCTCTAATGCCAGTACTCACAGTCCACAGATCAGAATTCTGCAAACCTTTCCTAAGGATAAAGTTTCCAGGATAAAGAATCTGCAGGAGCAGCAAGCTGTGCTGTGGCCCCTGTGCAGGAGCAGCTGTGCAGCAGCACCCTGGCTGGCACTGGTTCTGAGCTATGGAAAGCAGCCTAGGACAGCAGGAGAGAGCATAAAGCCTGAGACAAACACAAAGCAGGTCTGCAGAAGGTAGATCCTTGTACAGATTTCCTACTGCTTAGTGGAAGTGCTTGG
Source organism: Zonotrichia leucophrys gambelii (assembly GCF_028769735.1). Classification (NCBI taxonomy): domain Eukaryota; kingdom Metazoa; phylum Chordata; class Aves; order Passeriformes; family Passerellidae; genus Zonotrichia; species Zonotrichia leucophrys. The sequence goes on from NC_088169.1 coordinate 116,407,596, forward strand.
CCTCTTCCTGTGTGGTACCAGGGACTTTCTGCAGGAATTCTGTGGAATTTCCAAGAGCCCCTGTGTGGGGTGGGAGTTCACATTCAGTTATCACAGAAATTTGGCACTTAGGAGCCAGACCCAACTGGCTCCAGATCTCTCTGTCTCGAGCCTGAATCTTATTTCTGTGGTTGTGTAAGCACCTACAGATGTGAGTGGGTGCATGATTAGATTTCTGCAATGACTGTGTACCTTTCTCTCAGAGAAAACAATGGTAATTTCAATGTAATGACTTGGGACAGCTCTTCCCTCCTGAACCAGAACCCATGCACACATTTATGTTTGCACCAAAAGCTGAAGAGCTCCAACACACATCCATTATTGTTTCTGCTCACATTAGTGCAACTCAGCCCAAGGGCAGCACTTAGGCCATTCCAGTTCTTTCTGTGCATCCCACAGAAACTGTGAGGTGACTTTTGTGGCACTGTGCAGAAGAGAAGTTACCCACAGGTCCCAGACAGGCCCAGAAAGTCTCTGGTGAGCTCCAAAGGTTTGCATCTCTCCATACCTGACAGGGTCCTGCCAGATGCGCTGGGTATTGATGGGATGCTCCTCGAGATGGTGGCTGCCTGCTGGCGTGTGTGATAGCAGGGACAGACGGCAGCTTTGGGCTGGGACAGACAGACAGCAGCTTTGGGCTGGGACAGACAGACAGCAGCTTGGGCTGGGACAGACAGACAGCAGCTTGGGCTGGGACAGACAGACAGCAGCTTTGGGCTGGGACAGACAGACAGCAGCTTGGGCTGGGACAGACAGCAGCTTTGGGCTGGGACAGACAGACAGCAGCTTGGGCTGGGACAGATGGCAGCTTTGGGCTGGGACAGACAGCAGCTTTGGGCTGGGACAGACAGACAGCAGCTTTGGGCTGGGACAGACGGCAGCTTTGGGCTGGGACAGACAGCAGCTTTGGGCTGGGACAGACAGACAGCAGCTTTGGGCTGGGACAGACAGACAGCAGCTTTGGGCTGGGACAGACAGACAGCAGCTTTGGGCTGGGACAGATGGGTTCTCAAGCATTGCTGTTCTGTGAACCACCTTTAAATCAGCTGGCAGATTTTCAGAGCTTTGCTTCAAAGGGAGCCCAGGAAAACATTTCTTTGCCACAAAGGATCTTCTCCATCCAGGAAATAAACTGTATAAATCTGTCTCTGCTGCAGGAGTGATCTGTGTGCCCTTGGGCACTTGTAGGACCCTGAGCCTCCACCTTTAGCATGAGTATCTGCTCATGCAGCTGGTTCTCTGAGCCAGTTTGATGGTAAAAGCCAGTTTCTGCAGCTGTCCCAGTGCCTGGCACTGTTAAACCTGCACAGAATCTCCAGCCAGCAACTTTCCTGTTTTACCAAGACTATCAAAAACTTCACAAGAAATTTCTGGGTGTGGTTCTGGAGCAGATGGTTCTGCCTAGAGGAATCCATTGTGCCCAGCCCCAAAGCAGGAAACCATAGCAGTTTGTTCCTGTGAGAATTGCTGCCTTTTCTGACCCATTATCTCTTTTATATTTGTACTAACATGTGCAGGAGGAAACAGAAAATTTATTGGTCAGAAAAAGTTAAAGAATTGTGCCAGAACAGGTTACCATAGAGAGCACCAGGAAGATTCAGGTCAACAAACACCTCTCAAATAATAAATTACTCTTGTTAATACATGAAAATACTTGAAAGAAGGCTTGGTAGCCAGTCACGTCCAGGTTCAGCTTGCAAGCCAGAACACAGCAACATCCTGCCCAGAGATTCCCTGGATGCACAATGGCTGGTCAGATGTGTGTTCCCTCAAGCACCACGGCCAGCAGAGCCCTGAGGTACAGCCCTGTCACATTCTCATTGCTCCTTCCAGTACTGCCCTCGCTTTTACCCAGCCCCACTTCTGGAAGGTGGAGAATTCAAACTCTCCTCACAGCTTGCACTGTGCCGAGGCAAACCCTGGGGCTGGGCTTGGCCTAGTCTCCTCTTTATTCCCAGTGGAATTCAGGGAAGAACAAGGGCTGAGAAAGTCAAGCAAGGGGGATTTTCAGAATCCTGTAGGTTCCTTCCAGTCCAACCAGGTGTCATGACTTTTTTTAATAGAATAGGATTCTATGATGCTGTGATTATTTTTCTTTGCTTAGATATTGAAGCCAATTCAAAGGGCCTCTTATTCACTGACAGCTTTTGGTTTCTGTCTCTTAGTAAGAGCTGTCCTCTCTGCCTGGTGTGAGCCTCTGCCCTGGGAAGGTCTCTTGAGAGCAGAAGGAGCAGCAGCGAAGGTACAAGCAGCTTTAGGCAGACCTGGAAATGTTTCTACACTGCCCTGGCTCTTTGGGCATGGGAGACAGGAACCAAATGAATTTTGTGGATGCAAAAGCAAGGATAAAACAGTTGAATTTTGCTTCCATCACAAAACCCCTTTAAGTCAGCTCTCTCTAGGTGCAGACATGAGCTATGAAAAGGCCCTTGCCTGTGTCAGCCTGAGCAAACTGAGAAGATAAATTGGTGCTTCGGGCCCCAAGAGGTGCCAGTAGGAGCCATTGCACCCCTCTGCCCCAGTGAATGTTGTCAAGATAAAACTCCCTTAAAAGAAGATTTTTGCAGTGCAGCAGCAGGACGAGGAGTGATTATTTGAAGGCAGGAGGAGACCAGCCACCATTTTTAGATTCCAAATAACTTTGTTCTGAGAGGAACAGGGAGGATCAGATTTTGCTGGTGCAAGTTGCTTGGAGCACGCTGAGATACATGTCCCTTTAACCAGTAATGATTTCTTTACCAGCAGTTCAGGGGCTCTTGGGTCTATTTTTGCAAAAGGTTTGGAAAGGTACACTTGGCCCTCAAGTCCAGAAGGAGGCAGGAGCTCGTGTCTGTGCAGGAGCAGGAGCAGGGTTCCTGCTGCCAGGAAATGGGGATCAGCCACACTTGGCCCTTGGTGGGACGGACCCCCCACCCTGCACACCCATCTGCAAGGAGGACAGACACACCACGTTTGGGGTTTTTTGTACACAAGTGCTGCTGCTCACATTGTGTGTTTCTGCTGCAATCAGCAGTTCTGTGGCCCTGTTCTGATGCACAGGCAGGACCCTGTGTCCATGCTCTTGCATAAATTACCATCTTATTTCAGCAGCTTTCTTTAGGAGCCTGCAGCCTCAGCTTGCTCCAAACTCCACAGTTTCCCCTTGTCAGTTCATGTCCCCACAGCTGGTATCTGGGCTCCACAAAGCACAAGCCATCCTGATTTGGAGGTGTGAAATCTTGGCTTGCAGTTGATTTTAAAAGGGAGCTCCTTATTCTTCTGTGTGTGGGCACAGTAAGTGAGGAGCAGTTGGGGATGAAAGCAGCTGGAAGCGTGTGGTGAGGCTGAGACAGGCACAAGATGCTCCAGCACCTGCAGGTTTTGTGTGGTAGGGTGGCAGGAAAGGGAGGGAAAGCTCCTCCTGTCTGAATTGAGAGCAGCTTTAAGAAAGCAGAAGACAAATTACTCCTCATTAAAGTCTGTGTGATTTATGGCATGTCATTTGCATGCCAAAACTTACCAAAACAAAGCTAATTAGGGAGCTGAAAGAGCCTTTCCTGCAGAAACAAGGCTTTCTGCTCCAACTGTTAAATAGCTGCAGTCAGACTGGACACTTTATTAGTGCATTAAGAACCTTTCCTGACACCCGTGTCCCGGTGCCATCCACGCCAGTGTCTGGTACAAAGGATCCAGCCCAGCCTTGGTGTGTGACAGGCAGCTCTGGGAGAGAGGCATGGAGAGTGGAGAGTGTTCCCAGGCACACACTGCTGCCTTGTGCACCACCAGCCTTGGAGCTCTCTGGGAATGTGCCTCTCCAGAGGCAGCTTGTTGAAAACCCATGTACCAGTCTGACAGGTATGGCTGTGTATATCAACAAGTACCTGGTCAGGAAGAAGCCTGGTGGTGTATTTATGTTCATCTCCCAGTCCATGGTTTCTCTGGGGCCATTCCATGGGATCCCTTTACTTCAAACACAGCCTGACCTCTCCTCGTTCAGTCACTGCAATAAGGTGTCTGACCAGGAGGAGGGTAATTTATCCAAGGTAATCCCATCATAGAACTGCTGACAAGGCAGCAAGGCCACATGTAAACCAGACAGGATTTTTTACTAAATCACTAAAACCCGAAACCTTTTCACAATGCAAGAAGTTTTAAATAAGTTTATTAAGTTATAACACTTTCCAGGTAACGTGTGTCCTGTCCTGCAGAAGAAGCAGCCCCGGTTTGCATTTACTGACCTGTGACACCAGGCAAGCCTTGGGGGCTCTCCCAAGCTGGCCTGCCAAGAACTGCAGGCTGTAATGATAAATATAAATCTAACATGGATAGAGATGATAAGAGGCTATTCAGTCCCACAGAAACATGAGCAAAGGCAAAATGAAAAAATACACCTGCCATATCACTGAATATGTAGAAAACCATCAGCACAGCATCCTCCTGGCTTTATAGGGCACCAAGAGTAGCTCCCAGGGCAGGGAATTCTATAGAAAACATAATTCAGTTTGCCAGTTTTCTTTTGTGCTCCCAGTCTATGAATTTATTAATCAATTGACAACTCCTCCTGATACTCTCCAGTTGGTTTTGTACTTGCCAAAGTAAGCCTAAAACATCCATCCAATTATATCCTTACTCATCTGGAATTGCCAGGGAGGGAAACTAAAACTGCGGAGTTTAGTTAATCAGAACTACTCACTGCTTTAGGTCAGCCCTTCCCTGCCTTCCCAGCACTCTCTTGGGACACACAGCTATTGGGATTTCAGGCCTCTGCAAAGTCAAAGAGCTCTGTCCTAAAATCCATGTCCAAAGCACCCCATGAGCCCTTGCCAGACAGATCAGCCCAGTGTCTCTGATGGCTCTGCCCAGGTATAGGACTGATTTAGTACTGGTGTCAGGGAGTTTACTCCAAAAATCACACATCTGCCCCATTTTCAAACATTAAACGGCAAGAACTCAGTCTCAAACCTTCTCTTCTATTCACACAGATTCAGGGAACCTTTGGCGTATCTCTGCAAGCAGTGTTTGTCCTTCCTCCAGAGGCACAAGGGAGCTTCTGCAGTTGCAGGTGTCAGGAGGCCATCCTTGACTGTAGGGACTGCTTTAATCCTCAGGAATGACATTCCAGGCCTTTAGAGCCCCTGGCCTCAGAAGCTTGGAGTCAAACATCTGTCATACACAGAAAGCTGCACTGTGTGGGGTGGTGCAAAAAGATTCAGAGAAGTATTACTGTCTCCAAACTTGTCCTTTCTGCAGCCTTTCTGTTCAGAAACCAAAGTTACAGGGTGTTTTTTGCTGCGTGGCTTGGAGTTTAGCTCGTGGATACAGAGAACTTAATCACATTTAGAGATGTTCTTTTTTTGTAAAGCAGAGTGTGACTCACACACTTTCCCACTCAAATAATTTCAGCTCCAGTGCAAAACCCATTATTGGAAGGCACATGTTTCCCTGGTTAAATATTGAGCACATTTTGACCTCTTCATAGTAAACCAAAAGCTACTTTTTAATACCCTGAACTTCCCTGTAACCTGAGCTGTTGCAACACAAAAACTGATCTCACCTGACTTGAACTGAACTTGGATATCCAGTTGAGTCATCTCAGTAACCCAGGGCTGACTTGGAAACAGCATTTCACCTCTAGATGTGAGATGGCACAGATGGAGAGCTACAGGGATGTGCTCATTTTTTCCAACACATCCTGAATGGAACTTTGAGACCTTACATTGGGCACCTGTTTGGGGCTTGATGAGACTCTTTCTGCATCCTTCGTATGCACCTGTAAGGCAACAAGGGAGAGTTACCTCGCTGCAAGCTCACATTTGTATTGTAGCTGACTTCCTTGCATTGACAGATCTTAATGTTTAACCCTGAATTCCTGCTAAGGCCAAGGTACAAATGTGCACTTGATCTCAGGTGTACCTCTAGTCCTGTATGCAGCAGCTCTCATTCCAGGTAACTCCAGGGTTAAACCCTATTTATTGTGTGTGTTTTTCTTTCAGACTGTTTGTCTTACACAGCGCTGGAAGTGTTATCAAAAAGGTGCTATGGGAAGCAGAGATGCAAAGTCATTGTCACCAGCCGGGATTTTGGGAGCCCGTGCCTGCCTGGAGTGACAAAATCCCTGAATGTCAGCTATGCCTGTGGTAAGAGCAAATGCACAATTGTTTCCAGGGCCTCAATTCCTGCTTGCAGAGACACACACACATCCACATGTGGGCACTGAGCCTTCCAAATACCCATTTCCCTTAAACACAGGAGGTTTGGGACACAGCCATACAAAATATGTGTACAAGCCCCTGGGCACAGCAGCACCTCACAGAGACTCTGGCATTAAGGGGTTTTTGCTATAAAAATGCAACCGACCATAAAATATCAACTGGGTAGTTCAATATTTTTGAGAAATACTATCAAGATAAGAGTTTGTTCCACAGAGCTCACCTGCAACAGAGCTAGAAAAAACAAACCGGCATTGCCTGGCCTCAGTGCAGGTAAAACCGCGCAGCATAATTGAGGCACTGTGTACAAGCCAGTCCTGAAACCTGACTCAAACTGAGCACAGCCTCTCCCTCACAGAGGGGCTTCCTTGCTCATGGAGAGGGAAGTGAGGGTTTATGAAAAGTAAAGGGTTGAGGCTGTACATCGCTTGCAGGACTGAAAAGTGCTTCAGCTCATTCCTCAAACAAGAGGGAAGTTTTCCATATGGTTAGCTATAGATTAATATAATTCCCTAAAACACTCCAATAGGAGCAGCTCCACAGGTACGTCCTGCAGAGTCCTGTGGCTGCATCCCCAGTGAGCAGTGCTCAAAGGGCACAGGTTACCTGAGACATGCTTTAAGAACAACACTGAGATTGATGGCCAAATCACCTCTGCCTGAAGATCAGAGCAAAATGAGCCCCAGGAGATTTTCAGTGTGCCCAGGAATTGGTTTGTCAGCTGTGAAAGGTGGTGCAGTAATTCACCTTCCTATGACTGGAGAGATCTGGGAATCTGCCATTGCACCAATACATTATATTATTGTGCAGCTGCCCTTATGAATGAGCTAATGGAATTCTGTTTAATTAGCATGAGCATAATCACAAGAAGTCATTCCTCTTTGCATGTCTGTGTAACAGACCAGCAGAGTGAGTTTGTTTGTGAGTTTGTTGGCACTGGAATTATGCATTCTGTTATTTAGGGATGTGGCTTTGCAGAAACACGTGGGTAACAAATAGTGTTCTTTTGTGCTGCTGGCACATTTGGAAGAGTTTTCCTTCTGCCAAATCTTACTGGGCTGTGCAGTGTGAAGCATTAACCAATGATCTGCAGATCCGATTATTTTACAGATCATCTATTGAACACAGGAAGAATATTCCAGAATGGCAGTTTCCATTCATTCTCCTCACTAGAGGATGCCTGCTAATCTGATGCTTCCCAAGATAATGCAAATAGATCTGCCCCTGTAGTGACAGGAACTCAGCAGAGCAGAGCAGTTTTGTTCTCAGGGCTGTACCACACTTCAGAGTATTCCTATCACGGTCAGGAGTGTGAAAAAACCCCACACTGCCCACCCAGTGTCAGCAGCTGTTTAGGGGGAGCGTGTCTGGCTGCATTCTTACAGTGGCACTTCACTCCTGACAGTAAAACATGACAGCAGCTGGGAGGTGCTGCTTTATTCAAGTGTCAGTGCCCCCAGGGCTCTGCTCAGCATCATCTCCTCCTGTCTGTGCCAGGTGGGAGCTCCTGGCTCTGGCTGAGGCTGCATTCAGGATCAGGGAACGCTCTCTCAGGAAACAGCCCTGGGATGTGGATCAGGGAATCCTTCCTCAGGACACAAGGCTCCCTCAGCCCCTGGTGTGGATCAGGGAATGCTGTTGAGGATCAGGGAATGCTCTCTCAGGACACAAGGCTCCCTCAGCCCCGCGGTGTTTGGCACTGCCTGAATGCCAGAGTCCCTTTGTGGGCTGCCTTTAGCAGGAGGTGACTGACTCCTGTCTGCCAAAGCAGTGCTGGCACAAGTTGGAATACAGATGTGATTATCTTAATAAACATTCCTGTCCTGGTCCCAGCTGTTCTGTTCAGTGACCTGATGTAGCCTACAGCAGTCAAATCCTTGCATCTGAAAGGCACCACAATGAACACAAGCAATGCAAGCAGCCAGGGGCTCTTTCTGTCCATGCCATTCTGAACTAAACATTCCCCTGCAATAAATATTTGAATGCACAGGGGAAAAGAGCAAGCAAAGCCCCAGGGAGCTCCCCTAGGACAAGGAGCATCAGCACAGGTGAAGGAGCCCCAGGCCACAGCAGGAGCACTGGAGAAGGTGCCTCCTCCCAGATGTTGTTCACCACACAGGCATGGTGTTCAGAACAGCCAGGGCTGCAAATGCAGCCTGCAGGCTGGAAACAATCCTGCTCCTGTCTGCCCCCACACCAAGGAAAGTATTCTGCTGCTGGAAAACAGCTACAAACTACCACGAGGTACAAGACAAAATAGAAATGAGCTTATTTACCCCTGCATCTGTTGGCTCCACTGCAAACAGGAGCGAGGACTCCCAGAAGGATTCCTTCATCAGGAAAGGAAGCAGCTCTGACTTTGAGCCCACACAGAAAGAAAAGTTGTGCTCAGAAAGAAGTGCTATTTTTAGCTGTTTTCCAAGTGAAAACTATGCTAAGCTGCAAACCCCAGTCTCCTCTGTTCCGTTTAACTCTCTCAACACTATTTCTTGGCAAGTGTTTCTATGTGGGATAGAGGTGAGTGTCATACTTGAAATTTCTCCCTTTTTTACCCCCCTGTCAGTCTGAAAATCAATCAATCAATCAATCAATCAGCCTTCCCATAGCACAGGAACAGGTGCCAAGGTCTGGGTGGCTGAAGGGGCCACTCATCCATTACAGAATATGGGAACTCTCAATGTCTCTACAAGGCACCTCCTTGTAGTTCTTTTAATTACTTGGAGAAGACCGGACACTTATCAAGGGAATAAAATAATGCAATGAGAAAGATGCAGCTCATTGATTCCCATCCTCCCCACCTTCCTCAGCAACTGTCCATCTCAGAGCTTCACAAATGACATCACACAAAACTTCAGCATTTATCTTAGAATGACAGTGAATTATCCTCATCCAAACCCAGTATCTAGATGCAACTTAGCATTGGCTGTAGCCCAGTTTGTGCTGAATTTAGAGGCCAGTTTTGTCTCCATCCATGGCTGGCACACCCCTGGGGGCTGAGGACAAGGGGCAGCTTGCCAGGCTGCATGGAGATGTTCCTGCAGCAGGCAGGGTGTGACTCCAGTCACAGCCCAGAGCTGCCCTGGCTGCACACGAACCACACAGTCATGGAAAAGAGCTCCAAGAGTGAGTCCAACCTTCAATTCCACTCTCAGAAACCCAGTTAACAAACCCAGGGTTAGCAGTGGGATTCATAATTAACTGGGGAGAGGGCTCTTAAAACTCACCGAACACAATTTACCTTTTGTCTCTGCAGTTCCCAAATTCATCCTGACAGCAGTCAACCCCCTGGTCCCTGGTAACAAGTCTTCCATCAACCAGAACGATGGTAGGTACCTGCACAGACACAGGGTTGGGATGGAGCAGTGCAAACCCTGCTCAAAGAGCCGCTCTTCCCGTTGGAGAGCAGAGGACAGGCTGGGAGTGGGGTGGGAGCACAGGCCTGCAGGAAGAGTGACCTGCCCAGCCTGCCCAGAGCCAGCATGCTGGGGAGAGTAAAAGTGAAATTGCCGCTGTTTCAGGGTGGGGAGTCTTTTACAAGTTATGCCAACAACAGCTCTTCTCCAAGGCCACAAAGTTAAGGATGAGTCTGATGTGTGTCCCCAGTAACAGGAGCACATGGCATGGTTAGGCTGGGAAGGCCACTGGAGAACTGTGAAGCTTCATGAAGTAAAATTATTTCAGAAGCCCCAGTGGGAATAGGCACAAGGGGTTTCACTTGGCAATAGACTTTTAACTGAATTTGCCATTTTCTAGATGTTTGATATTTTCAATAATTTGTTATTTCTACTTTATTTAACTTACCAGCTGTTGTTTGGTTCAGTGTTCTGCAGCTCCCTGAGCACAGCACTGACCTGCCCGTGTTTTGGGTGGACTTGTTAGCTGGGAAGTTACTGGGTTTATAAAATATCAGTTTAGTAGCTTCATTGAATTTGCTTTACCTCCTCGTGTGACAGGTGTCGACCTTGATCCAAGAGAATCGAGGCTTCCAAAGAAAGATGGGACTGTTGTTAGCTCCAACTACTTGGCTACATTTGCATATATTAGAGGTAGGAAAATGAGGCTCACATTGTTCGGCCCACTGGATCATGGCATTGTGGGAAAAGGGGGGATCAATTCCAAAAGTTACAAGTAATCCCATCTTTATGGTAATGATATTACAGTATCATCACAGTCTTGCGGATGAGGCAATCCCAGCATAGTTGATATTCAAGGAATATTCCTTGCCTTGAGGGATTCATACTCTCTTAGCAACTGCAGCCAAGATATTTTTAAGTTTTCAATGGGGACTGTTGGTTTTTCAGTACTTTTGAAAACCCAGCCCTGACCTGTGAGAGCACTGGAGACATCCATCTTTGGAAAGGCTGGGTTGCATACACACATGGATCATCAAGGAGTAAAAAAACCAGGAAAAAGCCATCCAAAGCCAGCCTCCTCTGCTGTGAAATGAAGCAGGTTCTGTGACTTAGCAACACTAAGTGCCAAGGAAGAAAAGTGCTCCCTCCTCACCTGGCCTGGAGATGCTGCCGAGGCCCTGCAGAGCCCAGAGTCACTCTGCTCATGGCCCTGGTTGTTTTGGCAGCATGGCTGGAAACACCAAACAAGGTGTGCAGAGTTCTGGCAGCTGGCTGACAACAGCACTGAGCTGCTCGCCAAGGGCTGGGGCCATGCTGTTATTTGACAGTGCTAGAACCACAATGGATTTTTGCCCAGCAGCTGGAGAGGCAGGGTCGGGCTGTGTCAGGAGGTTTGGGTGCCCTGTGCCCCACAGAACTCTGGGGAATGGCTGCTGGGGCAGTTTGCACAGTGATTAAGGCCTGGCTCTCTTGCCTGCAGATCACCCTGAAAGGCTCGCTCTGCTCTTTGTGTCCAGCGTTTGTGTGGGGCTCATCTTCACGCTGTGTGCCTTAGTGATCTGCGTGCTGTGTCCCGGGGACATCCGCAAACTGCGCGGGAACAGGGATCAGCTGGTGCCACACAGTGCCAGAGCCCACAGGAGCACTGAACCACGGGAGGAGGAGGAGGAGGGGGAGGATTCCTCCCTTTCGGACACCCAGGATGAGACAGACGGACTGTACCGACCTCCGTACTCAGGGTATAACTCAGCAGAGGCGGCGGAGCTGGCCGAAAGGATCGAGCGCAGGGAGCAGATCATACAGGAGATCTGGATGAACAGTGGCTTGGATATGACACCCCCTAGGAATATGAACACATTTTATATTAATGAACAATAAATGGCTTATTTTGGATGGCACTCTACCCCTTTTTAAAAAAACAAAATGTACCTTCTGTGAAGGAACATTCCTATCAGTGAATATAATTATTTGTAAAATAAAAAGAAATATATACAATAAAAAGAGGGTTTCATACCCTTGACTGTCAAGAAATCCTTCTGTGAAAAACACTCTACAGTTTTAACTAATGGTACAGATTACTTTTCACTGTCATTTACAGTTTCACTGTAACTGCCAAATGCATGTCCAGGAATATTAAAGAAGGTGGAAAATATTTAATCAGATGTATTCAACCATCAGAACAGATCTGCCCAAGATGAGCTCCTGCTGCTGCCTGTGCTGGCCAATCTGTGAAGGACAAGCTCCAAAACGGCTGCTGCTCTCATGAAGGACTCTCAAAGTTACCACACGCCAACAATACTTCACTTAAGGGAAACACTGCGTTCATTTTCCTGATCCTAAAGCAGGGTTAGAGCCAGCAATTCAACGCAGGTCGTATTCTCAGGATTTGTTATCAGTTCACAATCTTCACTTGAAAATTGTTAGACTAGTCAGATTTGGTTTCAGTTAGAGAGAAAATTAAATCAATAATGTGTCTAAGCTGAAACCAGAACAGCCTTCCTGTCTTAAAAATGTCTCCAATATTTTTGCTGCAGCCCACAGGGAATTTACTGAACAAAAGGAGGAAAACTGTCACTTCCTACTGGTAATACTTCATGGGTTCACTGTGCTTCTCCACTTAGATGTCGTGTGCCCAGGTAGAGCGTGGTATGAAACCCTTGGAAAGAAAACAGTGACGTGGCTTGTCATTTCCTGCTGATACACAGTGAAATTAATCCTGGAAAAACTTTAAAGGGAGGAAGGGACCTTGCTCAGATGACTAAGGCACAATCCTGTGCTCAACTGGAAAAACCTCAGCAGCAAGCAGCATCCTATCAGCGGAAGGAAGAGAGGCTGAGGAGCTGGACGGAGGGCTGAGGTCACCAGAGCACTGGGAAACTGCAGGAGAGGCCAGCACAGCCCAGGAGCCTGGCTGCAATCCCAGAGTTGCGCTGTCACAGCCTGTGCTGTGCACAATATTGATCATCAGGTTTAGGTCAGGAGAAGCCCATGCCCTTGTCCTGAGGGTGAAGGTGGTAAATTTGCCTTTGGGGAGGGCCCTGGGCCAGATCTGGCTCCTTCCTCCCAACCCATGGGGCAGGAGCCACCCACTGACAGTCAGATACAGAGGGACTGATCTACATCCCAGCAACTCCTCCTGCTGACAATCCATGCTAGGGACAAAAACCTGATCTTCTTTTCATGGAGCGGGCTGGGCTGAGGGCAGGGGCTCCCCAAAACTCTATCCTGGTTAAACTCTCTTTTGGAAAGCCTGGGGCCCACAACCCAGCTAATCTTTTTTGGAAGTTATCTGGCTGGCAGTTAATGTTTATAGTCACTAAAATCTGTGCATTTTCTTCCCTCATTTTTTACCGGGAAGCCTCAGAGGGGTTTCAGCCCATAAGCCGACATCCTAACAAAAGCTGGGAGTTACCTTTCCTTCACTTTACTCAAGACAAGGTAAAGTCAGGATGTTGTTACCTGGAGAACACCTGGTCCAGCCAAAGAGGGGACTCCACAACCTTTCTGGGTGCCCTGTGCCAGTGCTCAGCCACCCCCACAGTGACAGAGTGTTCCTGAGGCTCAGAGGGACCCTCCTGTGTTCCAGTTTGTGTCCATTGCTTTGCCCCTGCCACTGGGCACACGGGTGCTTTCCCCACTCTGTTCATCCACTCCTCCATCCATCTGGTACCTCTCGCTGGGATTCCCAGCTCACACCTGCGTCTTCACTCCTGGTAACAAAACTGCAGTGGCAGCACATCAGCAGAAACCTAAGGTTAGTCCCTTCCTTGGGCCAAAACGGTTTGCTTTTCCCAGCTCCCAGTCCTCTCCTTGCTTTTACAACCTTGGAGGAAAGACATTTTACATCGCAATAGTGATTTAACTGATGACCTGATCCCCTCCTGACTTATCTCCTGCCTGCACCACTCACCAGCAAGCAGACAGACAGAAATTCCTCCAGGTGCCAGAGAAGCAGCTGCTTCCCAAGGTGGAGCATTTCACAGACACTGGGAATGTGTTTAGAGGGAAAACAATGTGCAGTGCTGAATAAGGCATGCCTGTCTAAATGGATCCCCAAACACAGGGACAGACCCTGCCCAAGCCCCAGCACCACCTCAGCAGGGCAGGGAAGCAGCTTCTGCCCAGGCTGGGAGGTCAGGCCTCACTCAGAATCTGTTCCTCTGACTGAACTATTTATAGTTCTGCATTCGAATTGCTATTTCATTCTTTTTGCATAAACTTTCCAGGCTAATTGGGGAAAGCTGTCAATTAGTGGTTCACCTCATTTCCAAATACTCACTGTTCGCAGCAGTCAGAGTCAGAATGAAGGTAAACATAGAAAAATCTGATAAACAGACATGGAATTATTTGAATCTTTCTGAAACAACACCCAAAGTATCCAGCAGACAAAACAGAAAATGAATGAGGTACGCACTTCTGTCCCAAGCCCTAAAAACCAGCAGCTGCAGTGCCACAGCTGGAACCTCTCCAGGCTGAGGGTTTAGCAAAGTTCTGGTGTGTCTCCTTGGAGAGAGAATGGATTTCCTCCATGGAAGGGCACAGCTACTCTCAAACTCCCAAAAATAAGTGGTTTACAAGAAAGAAACACCACAAACAGGTTTGCAACTTTGCAAAATCAAAGTTTTGTCTATCTCATTATCTCCTTGGACAGTTAAATACCCACAGGCTTTCCTCAGTTCCAGTACTCTTCAATCATTTCCCAGTGAGTTCATTCCATTTCAGCCACAATAAATGAATCCAGCAGAGCCACAAACACTGTTGAGACAACTTCAAAAAGCATCAATGCTATGGAGAGTTTGCTCAGCTAAAGAAAAAACCAGCACCAATTACATCAGAGAACAGCAGTCAAAGGGGAGCAGAATCTGTGTTAAATGTTTCCTATGCGTGCTTTTCCCTTGCTTTCAGGGAGGAAATGAGAATATTATAAGCTCCAGGACATTGATTTTCCTCTTAGGAAGTGGAAGAACAAAGTGTTTTTTCAAGAACCTTTTTTGCCATGTGAAATAATTCCAAATAAGTGTTAAATTAAAAATATTTGAAGCTTTTCAACTCAGAAATGCTGATTTTTCCTTTAGTAAAAACTCATGTTACTGTAAAGTTGAGATTCAAGAAAAACTACCAGACACCAAACTTCCCTGGAAGTAAAAAAATCAGTGATTGCAGTAAAAGCACCATGAATAGTTCACTGAATGGCATTCATCACCTGTTCTGCATCCAGTCTTCAAGCTGCGAGTTCAGCAAACACTTGGCTTTCAACTTGATCGGTGTCTCTTCAACCAAACTCCTACAGGAAATTATGATGATTTTTTACTTCCATCCTAAAAGATCTGGTCCTATTAAACTTGGGTTTATCCAATCTACCTGCAAATGATGCTTATTTTTGTACACAAATGACTCTCAACCTCGATGTACCAGCAAGAAAAACTAAACCCAAAGAATGAAAAGGAAGCACGAGGATGTCACTGATGTTTATATAAAAACATTTCCTTTAAACAATTATTAAGAAGTTAATTCATTTAAAAATTACAGTTTGGAAAGCGCTATGTTGAAATGTGAACAAGCACATTAAAAAACGTTAAATCTCCCTGGATTAGTCAGGGGAAACTGATTTCCTATAAAATAAATTACCTTCTCCAATAGCAATGCAAGAGTGAGAAGAGAGTATAAAGAGCACTCTGAACACCACCAAACGCTCCAGGGCATATTTACATCTCTTACCTATGAAACAGATTGACACTTCTGTATCAAAATTACAAGTTTCTAATAGAATACCAAACATCAGGAGAATCTGTTCATTTCTTTGCAGAGGAAAGTGCTGCTGCAGTCACAGAGAAATAGGAACATTTATTGAACATCTAAGGCCACAGAAATGACAGTTTCAGCTGCTGTCTGAGGAATCTACCACACACAACTCCTTGCTGCAAACAACAGCATCAACCGAGCAGCTTAGGAAGGGGGGTGCAGAGCTTCATCTTGGACCCCACTTGATGTCTTTGACACCGTGAAATTGCCTTTTCAGAGCATGGTTGTCTGCCCACTCCGCATTTAGGAACGAGTCGTCGTCCTCCTCCTCCAGTTTCTGTGGCAGAGAGGGAGGGAGGCAGTGAGGGCACAGCCTGAGCCCTGTCCTGTCCCAGCAGCCCAGCACCACAGGCACACACCCACCTTCAGCTCCTCCTGCTTCCTGTAGTAGTACAGCATCATCTCCTTCTGCTCCTCATGGCTGAGCACAGGCTCCCGCCCCGGGGCTCCCTGTCCTTTCTGCAAGGGAAGTTGAAAACGCTGCTGATGGCTCTGGTGATACAGAGCAGAAGCTGCTACACAGAGACAGCAAAAACCTCTCTTCAGACAGCTGGATTGCTCAAATTCAATAAGGTCCCTCAGAACAGGAAAATAAATGCTGAGAAACTGTGGCTGCATTCATACAATCACAGAATGGTTTGGGTTGGAAGGGACCTTGAAGATCATTTAATTCCATCCCCCTGTTGTGGGCAGGGACACTTTCCACTAGCCCAGGGTGCTCCAAGCCCCATCCAGCCTGGCCTGGAACACTTCCATGGATCCAGGGGCAGCCACAGCTTCTCTGGGCACCTTGTGCCAGGGCCTCAGCACCCTCGCAGGGAAGTGAGGCTTATTTGTTCATCTGTGTCTGAATCGTGCTGTCAATTCTGTGGACATCAATGGAAGATGCAAACAGGATTAAGTCTATTTTACATATATTTCCACTTTAAAAGATAAAATAAATCTGTTTTAAGGTCACTCTACATATCTCTTTAGCTCCCTACTAATACAGACACAGGACGGCATAGGATTCAGTAAAGCAGGGAAGTAAGGAAGTTACAAACCACTACAAATAAAAGGAAATTTCTTATCCAGGCCACTGTGTCCCTGGAAGAAATGAAGGGCAAAGCAGAAAACTCGTGCTGTCAGCAAGTGCAAGCACAGCATCCTGCATGAAGATGGTGGATGCTCTCAAGAACAAACAGGTCTGAGGCAGTTCATTCTTTGAGCAAGTCCTTCCACTAATTAAACAGAGAGCATTCCTGGGGGGCTACACTTCAGGGGCTATTGAGAGGCCACACCATTTCCCAGGGACCCTGGGAGCAAAGAGAAAGCAAATCTGGTCTAAATAAATCACCTAAACCACATAAATCACCTGCCTTACCTCTCAAGGATGCACTGCAGAACCCACTGCAGGTGGCAAGATTTGCCATAAAACTTCCCAGTTTGTATTCCCTCTATTCTTAAAATACCTCCTTGTTGTACTTCACAAAAACACCACGGAGCAAAGAAACAGCAACTACAGTATGTAACTGACAGGCTCAAGAGCTACTGAAGAAAAACTCAGAGTATAATCCATTCATACCTTAAAGCAGATGCACAAGCCGGAACTAATCTAATCCATTTTATACTCCTATGCACAGTTCTCTTCCACAGAGAACAGAGAGCCAAGGGTGAGGAACTTGTAGAGCAACCTCCCAGCAATACTCACTTTCTGGATCTTCACAATGATGGTTGTTTTCTCATTTTTGCCCACATAGTCAGAGAGCAACTTTGTTTCTTCTAACTGCTTTCCTGCCCACCACAACTGTGCTTCTGATTCTTTTATAACTTCAGTTCCAGCCTGTGACAAAAGAAACAAAGTGAAGAGTTGGAGAATATTGTTTCTTGGGTTTGGTTTTCTTTTTTTTTAAACCAGATTTTTTTTCGGGGGAAAAATAAATATCTTTCTGGAATTCCTAACATGAAGTGTAATCTTACACTCCTACATGTTTCTCCTCATAATCATCTGTGGCATTTTTATTTATATTCCATTCAATTCTGATCTAATATAAACACTCTGGGACACAAATTCTCCATGGTGGAGGTGAAAACAACTTTCACTGATGAGATGCAGAACAGCACAGACATGTTTAACCCAGGACTACACACAATGGGAATACATTACTGCGTACATGAGTTCCTGACAAGTCTTCTTTATCCTCAAACTCCATCCTGATGGGATCATGGGGAGGCAATCCCATGGGATACACGATCAGGACAGCCCCTCGGAGCTGCTCCAAGGCATCCTTCACCGTCTCCATGTCCACACACACACCAGCCTGAACTTGTTTCTGAAACACACACAGGGATCAGGGGCAACACAGGCAAACCTGCAGGAAACACACACAGGCATCAGCGGCAACACAACCTGTCTGAAACAAACACAGGCATCAGGGGCAAACCTGTCTGAAACACACACAGGGATCAGGGGCAACACAGGCAAACCTGCAGGAAACACACACAGGCATCAGGGGCAACACAGGCAAACCTGTCTGAAACAAACACAGGCATCAGGGGCAAACCTGTCTGAAACACACACAGGCATCAGGGGCAACACAGGCAAACCTGCAGGAAACACACACAGGCATCAGGGGCAACACAGGCAAACCTGTCTGAAACACACACAGGCATCAGGGGCAACACAGGCAAACCTGCAGGAAACACACACAGGCATCAGGGGCAACACAGGCAAACCTGCAGAGAGAGTGGCCAGTTCAAAAGTTAAATGATGGGACATCTGAGCAAAGATAACAGGCTGCACAAAAAATTTAGGAGTGCAAATCTCCTCACTGGAATACCGACTTGGGAGTACATCTCTCAGCTTTGGCCCCTCTGTTTAGCCTGCTCATGTGGGGTGGGGGAGGAAACAAAAAGGAGAGATCTTCACTGAACTGTGAGGAGACAACTGCCCCTGGAACACAGGACTCAAAGCAGGACACGTGTGACCACAATACCAGACAGGGTGCTGGGGCTCCAGGCATTTGTGACTCAAGTGATTCAAGTCAGCAAAAGTCAGGTCAGGAATGGAGAAAGGGCTTAAAACTTGATAAAAAAAATAAAACACATGTGAGCAGAGGTGCAAAGCCTGGCAAACTGCACAGCCCATGCAGAGAACTGTAAGAACAAGTACTTGAGATCATTCCAAGCCCTACTGCAAGGACAAAGGAGAAACATGACACATCTGGAAGAACAGAAATAAAGGTCTTCCCTGCGGATTTAACAGTTTCTCAAGTACTGAGGTAAGGGAATGTTGCCTCCTTGTGGATGTTCTTGATCTGGCTAACTGGCCAGTACAACCCCAAATACACAAGCATGTTTGTTCTTTTTTGTCTTTATAAAGTGCCAAACCAAACAAGCCACTTTGCAAACTATCCTTAACTTCACTCAGAAATGTTACTAAATTTTTGTTTCAAAGCCATACGAAGGCTGAAACACCACAGAGAGCACCTAGAGGCTTGGCACTGTGAATCTGAATGCCTGAGAGCACCATCCCATCAGGGCAACCCTTGTGCTTGTCTTTGCACACACCCACTCAGCAGGACTGAGCTGAGTGCAAGTGCAAGTCAAACCAAGGCCTGACCCCTGCCATCCCTGGAATCCCAGGCTGGACTGAGCTCTGAGCACCCTGCTCCAGTGGAAGGTGTCCCTGCCCATGGCACTGGGGTGGCACTGGATGAGCTTTAAGGTCCCTTCCAAACCAAACCATCTGGGATTCTGTGATAACCTAAGAGATTACAACACATTTTTCAATTAATTACACATAAAATTCAAAAGACTTCATTAACTCCAAGAACAGCACAGCATGCAGTTAATTTTTCACCAGAAAGCATGACAAGCATTCACCCAAAGAACATAGCAGTAGCAAATTGCAAGGATAAAACTGAATGTGATTTAATGGTTCCACATGGGCTGGGCTGCCAGCATTCCCCTGGAGTTTGGATCTGATTCCTTAACCTGTTGAACCACTTGCCAAAAGCCTTGAAGAAAAACATTAACCAAAATGTCAGGTTTTATTAGACTGTTCACATCACTTCATGGCATTTCTCAACAACTGTCAGCCCTTGCACTGAAAAAAGTCTGATTTTACTTAAGATGCCCAACTCCACAGCACTTACTAGGAAAGCCCCACACATGACATGAGGAAACTCACCTTAGAGATTAATGCCTTGGCTTCTTCTATTGTCTTCTTTATAACTTGCTGCATTTTTTCATTTGGAGCTAAAAGTAAGAGAGATATCTCACAGTCTATGCTTACTGTAAAGAAACCAAGCACACATCCTGTGCAGACTCCACTGTGAGCAGATGAAACAGTATTGTATCATAAAGCAGAGTTACATAGTTCATTCCTGTATTTCCTACTAACTTAAGAAATAAGCAGTATTTTTCATGGGACAAACAAATGGACTTTTCCCAAAGAATGTGACTGGTACTTGCCCCTGGATCCCTGGAAGTGTTCCAGGCCAGGCTGGATGGGGCTTGGAGCAGTGTGGGCAGTGGAAGGTGTCCTTGCCCATGGCAGGGGAGGGCAAGTGGATGAGCTCTAGGGTCCTTTCCAACCTAAACCATTCTGTGATTCCATGGTTCTGTGATCTGGAACTTCCCTTGGGACAAAGGTCCTCAGTAGAAAGCAACAACCATAATCCCATAATACCCTCCACAACAATCCAAGGCTCCTTCCCTGCTGGACTACTGTGGGCTGTACAGGCAGACATGCTTTAACTGGGCAAAACAGCTCGCAGCTTTCTTTTCTAATTAAAATCTCAATCTAACAAAGAAGACAGTTTCACAAATACACTGTACATTCCATATCACAGTTATCTATTTCAATTACTACAAAAAGCCTGTCCTCAAAAACAAAATCCAGCTAAAGCATACTCATTCCCAGCTTATGTCCCACTTGGGTGCATCATCTGATGGCACCTGGTTTGGCTTACATATACACCCTGTTCAATTTTCTAACTTGGTCAATATCACAAGGCTGAACTCCCACTTAGAAAAACATGCTTGGTCAATCTGGATCCCAGTTAAGGAGAAAAAAGGAGAAATATTAGAAAAACAACTTGTCACTGTATCTTGGAGTCCCCGGTTTTCACATTTACAAATGGGGAGAGTAAGCTGAACTGCAACAGTCAAATTGGCTCCTGGTGATTGTTTATGTGCTGAACAGAGACACTGCTCTTAAAGCTTGTTAATCAGCATCACCCAAGATTCTGAGCCAAGGCAGAATTCCTGTGTGTGGAACTTAAAGTTCAGCTACCCCATTCCAGAATCAGGGATTTGTTGCTCCCTGTTATATCATGGACTGACTGTGCCTGAAGGGAAAGAAACAAACACTGACATTTGACTTACCAAATCCATTTCTTCGCCCCATTTCATCCTTCCTGAAGACGCTCCCACCACTTGGGACACACTTCTCTGCCCACTCGTCCTTTAACTTCAGCTCTTCAATCTGCTCATCTGTCAGTCCTTGCATGTTGTAAGGTAAGGAAATGCCATGCTCTGCCAGCTCCTCCATCTCTTTAGAGAATTTAGAGAACAAGATTAAAAGCCTCTGTTACTATAGTCCATTTACAAAAGCCTTTCACGTGATGTACATGCAAGGAAAACTTGCCCCTAGCTTTTAGCTTCCAAACAGGTAGAGTCAGGGAATAAAGAAAAAGGGATATAAACACACATATATAGATAGGGATAGTGTAATTAGGTTGAAATTTATACATTTTACATAACCATAAAACAATGTAACAAATGACACGTGCAGGGATACAAACCCTCAAGGTACTTCGTGGCTATAAACCTTTCCTTTTTGGTATTTCCCTAGTCAGATTTTTTTTTTAAATTTCAGAGTAGCATCAGTATGGCCTCAGACAGCCCACAAACACCACGGCTGTTGCACAGCAGCTGTGGGTGGGCTGCAGCCCCAGGTCGGGCTTATCTGACACCAGTCTCTGCTCTCACAGCCCCACAGTGGAAATGTTTTTTAAAGCTGCCTCGGAAGCTGCTGGGCAGGAGGGAGCACTTCACAGTGCCCTGAAGGAGGACTCTGGACAAGGAACCGTAGCCAAGGGCCTGGCGTGCCAGGACAAGGGGGAACATGCTCAAACGGCCACAGGGCAGGGTCAGATGGGATACTGAAGAACATGCTTCCCCCTGCGAGAGTGGGCAGGCCCTGGCACAGGTGTCCAGAGCAGCTGTGGCTGTTCCCAGAAGCCTGACAGTGCCCAAGGCCAGGCTGGACGGGGCTTGGAGCACCTGGGACAGCGGAAGGAGTCCCTGCCATGGCAGGGGTGGCACTGCGAGAGCTTTGAGGTCCAAACGAAACGAAACGATTTCGGGATTCCCTGATTTAAGCAGCCGCTGTCGGCACACGCAGCGGGAGAGGTTTCAGCGCTTTGCAGGGCCCTCACTGGACACCGAAGGCGGGAATTCGCACCGAGCCCGCCAGGAGCGGAGCCGCTCCCGCCCGCCGCGGCCCCGCGGTACCTGCGCACAGGCGCTGCACCTTCAGCCGCCCGTTGTGGATGCGGGCGACCAGCGGAGCCAGCTCGGCCAGGCGGGCGCTGCCCGGCGCCTCCAGCAGGAACTCGCTCTCGCCCCCGCGCTTGACGTGCAGCCGCACCATGGCCGGCCCGGGCGCCTCCTCAGCAACGGAGCCGAGTCCCTGGATACCGGCGGCAGGGAGGCACCCCGGGCACCGGCCGCGCCCGCCGCTTCGGGGGGCCCTGAGGGCGCGGGGGGGCAGCTGCCGCCCCCGCCAGTAGCACCGGGATCCTTCGGGATCCGCCGGGACCCTTCGGGAGGCTCCGGTTCCGCAGCAACGGCGCCTCCGCCGGTGCCGCCGCTGCTTCCCCTTCCGGCCTCCCCGTGAGGGCACGGGAGCGCTTAAAGGGCCCGCGCGCCCTGCCCCGTGTGGGGAACGACCGAATGTCCCGCTAACTGCAGGTAAGGAGTTTAATCACCTCCTAAATTAATTGTTTTAATTAATCAACAGCTATATTTATATCAATTTTAAGTAGGGGTACTGCCAGCCACCCCGTGAGGGTACGGGTGCCCTTAAAGGGCCCGCGCGCCCTGCCGCGTGTGGGGAGCGACAGAACGCCTTACTAATTGCAAGTAAGGAGTTTAATTAACTCTTAAATTAATTGTTCTAATTAATTATCAGCTCTATTTATATAATTTATAAGTAGTAGCTACATTTATATAAATTATAAGTAGTGGTACTGCCGGCCTCCCCGTGAGGGCACGGGAGCCCTTAAAGGGCCCGCGTACCCCGCCCCGTGAGGGGAAGGGCAGAACGTCTTACTAATTGCAAGTAAGGAGTTTAATTACCTCTTCAATTGATTGTCCTTATTAATAATCAGCTATATTTATATAAATTTGAAGTAGCAGCTATATTTATATAAATTATAAGTAGGGGTACTTCCAACCACCCCGTGAGGGCACGGGAGCCCTCAAAGGGCCCGCGCGCCCTGCCCCGTGAGGGGAAGGGCAAAACGTCTTACTAATTGCAAGTTAGGAGTTTAATTACCTCTTAAATTAATTGTTCTAATTAATCATCAGCTATATTTATATCAATTATAAGCTGTGGACTACTCTTAAATTACACTCAGGTGGTATTTAGCAAAGTTGTTAAAAGCTACTTCTGTGAGGACAGCCTGGGAAAAGGCCTGAAACATTCAGTTTTGATAAACTAACTCTGATATTTCCAATGAACAAAGCCCAGGAGAGAAAGAGGGACTGGGGAGGTTGGACATCTAGAATGCAGAATTTATGGATCACAAGGACACTATGCAGAAAAAAAACAGAGAAAAACTCCGTATATGCACTGGAAATTCCCTACTAAAGGGAAAGATACAAAAAGACTAAAAATATGCACTAATTAGCATAAGAAGTGAGAAATCAATTACCAATAAATGACAAAATACTAATTAATTAAAGATAATGATGTAATTAAGAACCCAAGAACACTAATGTCTTGGTTTACTGAAAATGTTTAAATAAGTGAAAAAGTTCGGTATCAGTGCCCATGTGAAGGCCAAAATTCTGTCAGGCATACAGCCCCCGGCCAAGAATAAAGGAATGCCTAACCTGCTGACACTAAAAAGATGGCTGTAGAGGGTTTAATTTATCCTGCTGATTCAGGAGAATTTGGTAGCACGGGGGCACAGAGAGAGAATGACCACCCAGACCATAAGGATGGGAACATTTCAGGCATACCTGGGTGTCCCGGGGGATACAGCCATGGAAACAGAGTCCAGGGACACGTGGGCAGTGGGTCTCACCTCCATCCTCCGTGTTTGCAGAGCGTCTGCTGCTGCTCATTGCTCCCATCAACACAGGCAGGGCCTCACTGCAGCTCACATATATATATATATATATATAAGATATATACAGACCCTAAAATTTTGGTGCATGCCCTGTGGCCCCCGCAGTCCTGTGAGGCGCAGAGGAGCCGCACGCCGGGTACAGTTCAGACAGATAGTTTTTAATCACTGCCATTAAATATTCGACAACATATTTTATCACGTGACTCCCACTAGCAAAAGTTCCCCCCTGAATTTGGCTTGCTAACGTAAGGATATACCAAAACATCAACCACACTGCTGGATGTCTGCAGCGACAGCGTGAAACAAGGAACTCACACACCGAAGCACACGTAAGTACCACTGCTGTTCCAAGTGTACAACTGGAATGACCTGAACAGAAAAAGCGCAATAGAAACTCACTATCACTCCTCTAGGCGGCTGCAGCTCGTGGCTAGCCAGGGCTGTCCGAAGGAATCGTGGATTATGTCATGGATTATTTCATGGATCATGTTGTGAGAGCGTTTGAGGCTTTCCAAAGCGTGCTGCCCTGGGATATTGCACTACTCTAAATACAATCCAAGTGTGCTGTTCACCCCCTGGCTGGCACACTACATGGCCTGCAACTGGTAAATACTGCTTTGTATCTCAAAAGCCGAGGGGGGTTTTCCAGAGGTTGAGGAAAAGCTTGCTGTATCAGCTGTTTCCAGTTTGCGGAAAAAAAAAAAAGTATAGTTAAACCAGTAATGAATAAATGGATGATATGAAACAATTATTCTGAATTAGTGCTAGTGAGTGTAGGTCACAATAGGATCTAACAACTGAAATGTACTGACACAGGAGATTAATTGAATATATTAATATGCAAAGTTTTGTTTCTATTTCGAAAGTAAACTATTTTCGTTGTGCCTCAAATTCAAATATAAGCCTTACAAATACCCATAGCCTCTGTTATAAATTAAACAGCTTCTAAACAATACTTGTCAACATTCAAATCTCCATAAACTTTGGCAGCTCTTTGGTAAATACTTATAAATATCAACTAACAAAATGGTCAAAAGGGAGGGGAGAGGCTGCCAGCAGGGAGCCTCTTCTTGTGGAATTCCACAGAGGAGAACAGAAACGAAAGAGCTCCCTAAGCAAAATCTGTGTCCAGGATTGACAGGTTTTAGTGAGACAGTAGCTCACCCTTCTTCTCTTTGTCTATTCAAATACTATTACACCGAGATTTCCATAAACTTCTGACCATTTTTTGTGCTCTACCATATATACACATTCAAAGTTTATACACAAGCTGAAGTGGCTGTTTACGAGCAGAGTTAAGTTTCAGTGCATTTAACAATTAATTATTGCACACAGAATAATCTCAAATGCCCAATTATTCTACTGGATAAAACGTAGGAACAAATACAACCTTCTGCGTCTCTGGCCACCTATCTGTCTGTAAAACCATGAAACAAATACAACCTTCTGCATCTCCAGCCACCTATCTATCTCTCTGTGAAGCCATGGCTTGGTGACACCCTGGGTGCCAGGGAGGGCTCTGCAGGGCACCTGTGGCTGCCTGCTCTGGATGGCACAGGGGGGGCAGGTGGCTTTCTGGCTGGCAGCGTGCAGAAGCAGTCAGCAGCACTTTGACCCCAGCCACCATCCAAGGCAAAGTCCGAACCGAGGAAGGGTTTGTGCTCAGCTCCCAGCAGGGCCGGGCACCCGGCCGGTTTCCCGGGGCCGAGCTGTGTAAAATCCGGGACGCTGGCGGATGGCTTCAGCTTGGTGGGGAAGTTCTCGTCCTCGTCAAACGTCACCCAGCCCCTGGGCTGCACGTTCTCCACCTTGAGAGATTTACTGCGCAGGCAAAAGGCGCTTGCGGCTGCACCCACAGGAAACAGAGGCTTGCTTGTGCCACAGCCGGGCGGGGGCAGAACAGGGAATGGGTGGGGAGCAGCAGCTCCTGCCAGTGCCTGTGAGGGGATCCTGGACTCCCGTGTCTCCGTCCTAAATGGGTTCCCAGCACTAGGAGTTCTTTCTGTGAATGGATTCGAGCAGTTCAGCCCAGTAATAAATGGGTTTGGAGAGCTGCGCTGATGTTCCTGGGATGAGTGGAAGGTTGGAATAGGAGGTGTTGCTGACATGCAATTTACAGGATTCGAATTCTCCGCATTTCTTTGCCTTACTGAAGGCAACTGTATCAACTCCTTCTGGTTTGAGGTTGGAGCGGGTGATGTTCGGACAGAACTCTGCATCTTGGACACGAGCAGCTGGAATGACAGGTCTTCAAAAGGGTCACTGCTGAGCTGGGGTTCAGGGTTAGTGCCGTGTGTCCCGTTGGGATTCTGCTGCAAAGGAAGCAACACGCTCAGGAATCATGCAGCTGGCTCCAGGGTATTCCCACTGCCCCCTTCTCACTCCCCAGCTCCAACTTCAACCCAGTTTTGTTTTAACTAGAGCTGTAACAGCAGCCTGAACCCCCTCTGTCTAAAGAACAGCCTGTAAGTGTTAAACACCATTCCCCCCTCCTCGGTGGGGAATGCAGCTGGAACCTACTCCCTGCAGGCCCCAGTCCCAGCAACAAACACTAAGGGAACTTGGCACGGGAAAATGTTCGGGAAATGGATGCTAAGCGAGGGACACTGGATTCTAAGCAAGGAACAGCCCAGCACAGCTATGGAATGAAGAGCTCAGGTTACATTGTTTGGAGTTTACCATACTGATGTTACAAGCAGCATTAAAGCACCACAATGAAAGGCAACATTAGTGTTATTAGTGTGTGCAGTCAGACATTGCTATGTAGGGCAGGCATCCGTAAGCATCTCTTTCTTCTTGGCGTGAAGAGGGACAATCGCTAATTAAAACAACAAGTTATCCTTGGAGAAGAGAGTTTTCCCCACAGAATTTCTCAGCTTTTAAAACCAAAATATTCCTCGTTTTACACACTGCTTCAAACAACAATGCAAGGTATTTTTTACCTCGTACAAGCTGTCCAAAAAGGTGGAGTATCTACTTTGCTCAGTATGCGCACTGACAGAACAGAGTTTGGAGCTTCCCCTTATCAAATGACTTAAGCTTAAGTAAAAACGGTTTCTAAGAGTTCAAATGTCACAAAAAGATTTTATGACAAATTAGCAGACAAATTTAATATACCAAAACAACTGAATTGACTGTCTATAGTTGAAGTTTTTAGCAGAATAATATTAAAACAAAGGCACTGAGTAACTCAGGAAAAAATGCGAAAAATTGAACTGTAGAAGGAATAGAAATCTCATGCAGCCTGGCACCAGCTGGTTAAGTCCTGTGGCCATTTGAAAGTACAAGATCGCAAAGAAACCATGAATCCAAATTGCTCCTCATTCTAAGTAAAAACTTGCTTGGAGTAATTCTGGAGCCAAGTGTTTTTAAAATGGTAACAGTTTGTTTTACTCTGGGTCACAGCAAGGTCTCTGTTCCCTGAGAAATGTGATATATGGGGTTTATTCTGAAATAGCATGTGGCAGTGCAGAAGAATCAGGATTTATGTGCATCAACGAGAACATTTATTGCCAACACTGATCTGTTTTTCCCTGAACAGCCCGAGATCAGGAGGCTCAGCAGTGCCTAAGCAACACTTAGGCAAAGGCCCAATTGTTTCACAAAAAGATGATGACCCACAATAGTCTTTCCGGCCTTAATAACAGCAGTGTCATTTTCAATGCACCATGAAAGGAAAAAGCACACTGTGGTATGACAGTCACCCATGGATGCAGACAGGTGTGTTTAACGGGATGGGGCTGCAGATGTATGAAACACCATTCATACATCTCTGCTGCTAAATGGATGGAGCCACAACAAGAGTGGGAAATAGTCAGATACCTGTTACCCTGACGGTTGCTCCTGCTTGTGAAAGAGAAACACATATCAGAGCAAGGAAATTAGCAAGAAAATCCAAGTAACAAAGCAACCTCGTGTTAAAAACAATACTTTCAGAAGTTTTCACAAAGCCATTTTTTGAGTTTTGAATACAAACCACAAGTGTTTACTACACACTGCACTAAATTTTCCATTTCTGTTGTCTTCTACTGTAAGCTCAACCATTAGGAGTCTTAAAAAACCAACTCAAGTCCATTCTAATGATATTTCCATACAGACACCCATTGTGCAGCTGATTGTGCTACTGTTTTGAGACAAATTACAGGAATCTGAGCATGGATGGTCTAATTCTAGTCACCTATTACCATGAAAACCCCACAGCTCTCATTCTGAGAACTGTGTCAGTATCATCCCTGAACCATAGAAATAGTTTTGCAAGCTGATAAAACCCATAATGCCTCTCCTTCTGTGGAAATCCACAATCTCCCTTCTTTGCAATAAAGACCTACTTCCAGTAACTAATTCTCTTTTTCAGTGTGGAGATTGTATAAACTCCTGAATATTCACACTGTACCAGTCATTATTTTTATAAGAATAGATTTCATTTCTCCAAAATCATAATCAAGATTTGCATAGAAGGATGGCATGGAATTCACTATTTCTCAAAAGACCTTGCACTTCTTTAAAGACATTTCCTCAGAAACCTTGCACTTTTTGGTCTAAGTTTCCAAAATGAAAGGCAGTTCACAGGCAAAGAAAGAGGTTGAGGAGAAACAAAGGAAAAGCATTTAAAGATTTTTCCAGTTTGAGTTCAAAAATCAGCTCACTGAGCACTGAATTTGGCTGCTTCACTGTGGTACAACATAGGCATTAACTACTGTAGCAAAAAAGGGCTTCAGGTATAGGCAAAAGAAGCAACCTGAGCAGCACTGAAAATCTGCTTCTGCATTTTTAAGCAGCAATAGGAAACTATGGCTTTTCCTAGAAAAAGTTGGTGTTTTTTATCCTAACAGTCTAAATAATCCCAGAGAAAACAGAACGTTAATGTTACTGTATGAAATTTCCACATTATGTGGATAGGTATTTTAACTGACACTGGGGAATGGGAAGAATGCTATTTCTCTCAAGTATTTATTAATATATTGATTAGACTTATTTACTTACTTATCAATGTCATCTCCCTTCAATGAGTGATCACCAACATCAAGCACCAAACCATGCAGTAACAATTTAAACCTGTGCTGCCTTACTGTGCAGCTTGTCATGCACATAGCCATTATCAAATCATCTTGCCTTGATCGAGAGCTTTTCCATACAAAGTTGCCAAATGACAACATCATTTTAAGACCGAGCTGCCCATAAACTGTAAGGCTATCACAAGTAATCCGAAATTCCATGTTTAGTATTTAAGATGTTAGTTATTCAAGGACAATACACAAGCCTTTATTACTCTCCTTGAGCCCCAGGACCATTGAATCCGATCTCTGGACCCTTGTTTTTGTTTCTGTGCTCGCTCTGAGGGTTCCTCAGAAGCCTGCAGCACCAGCACGAGCTGCGCTCACTCACGCAGCGACAGGAGGTCCCTGCAGGGCTTTACTCACGTGCTGCTGGGAGGGAGCAGGTTCCGAAGGCAAACTGTGAGAGGAGCGGCTGCGCGGCGGCGGCTGCGGGGGCTCCAGGCTCTGCGGGGCTGCCACGGGCACCAGGGGCTCCTGCATCCTCAGCACAGCGGGGCTGGGCTGGGCAGGGCCCGCAGCCTGCGGCTTCAGGGGCTCAGGGAGCAGCGGCGAGCCTGCACGGACATGGCAGCGATTGTCATGGTCAGGAACAGTAACCAGTATTGGGGATGGCAGGATGGGGAAGCACCAGAGGGAACTGCAGAGAAGGGGCTGTGAGAACAGCAGCTGTTCATGGCAGAGGGACTGGAATCCTCAAAAACTCAGCACATCTCCAGTAAAAATTGCTACTCAAGTTTAAGTGACAGAGGGCAGGGTTAGATGGGATATCAGGAAGGAATTCCTTTCTGTGAGAGCAGGCAGGCCCTGGCACAGGGTGCCCAGAGCAGCTGTGGCCGCCCCTGGATCCCTGGAATGGCCAAGGCCGGGGCAGATGAAGCTTGGTGGAAGGTGGCCCTGCCCATAGGCAGGGGCTTGGAATTCATCTCCAAGGTCCCTTCCAACACAAACCATGCCGTGGTTTTACACAAAACACAAACCATGTCACCCCAAAACGAGCTTCAGCTATACTGAACAGTATTTTGGAAGTCACTATTATAAAATGTGTGTTTTTATACATAAAAAGATAAAGGGTTTTTTAAACTGTAAGTTTAGGAAGTTGTTTTGAGAGTCAGACATGAATGCTATTCCACATCTTATGATTACAGAACTAACAATGCATAGAGCATCTGGTGATCAGTGGCCAGACTGTGACAGACCAGGGTGCTCAGACCAAACCCTGCAATCTTTGCAGTTTCTCTGATACCACAGAATCTATGGGTGATCTTGAGATTAGCATCCAAAAATGCAATACTTGTGGGTGCCTAACACAAAGTGCCAAATGCTATTACATCCGAGCATCTTATTCCTAGTGAAAAATGGAGACATCTGTTGAGAACAAAGCATTCAGAGCAGACTGTAGCACTTGGCTGAAGAGGGACATTTGTGTTTAACTCACCCCGTGGTGGTTCCGCTGCCTTGGGCTGCGCCTCCGGTGCCGGTCGTGCCCCCGAGGGACGGACATGGCTTTGTGGGGCACTGATAACTCCAGCTCGGGGAGGAACGGTCTGACAGCAAAGGTGGCAAAAGAAAGGATTTTAGTGCAGCTTTGGAGCTGCAGTCACCTACTGCTAAATGATTCAGAATAATCCTGATCATTTCACAGAATAACCAGGATTCTGTGAACAACAAATTCTTTTACAACAGCTGCTCAACTGATTTTTTTAATGCACATGCAAGAACAAAGAATATGTTTTCAAAACATTATGATGGTTCAATTCAAAGCAAAGGATTTTTACAATGCTTTTCAACTTTATATAAATGCTTACCTGTGCAACAATGCTAGAAACAGTTATTAGTTTGCTAGTCTTAATAAGATAATTTACCTAAGTGCACGAGTTGTAAGCAACAAAACCAACAAGAGCAACTACTTTATTTGGAGGTCTGTTTCTCATCAAACAGTATTAATGAAACACATCCTGTGTCATCTGAAGGCTTAAGTCTCCCTGAGGTTGATGGAATAGAAGTTATTGTGCTGGGAATGTAAATTTCAAAGTCTTCATCAGTATTTGAAGACACATGGGAAGCTATTCCAGATTAGAATTATAACAGTAAATTACAAACAACACAGTGAAAGCTGAATAAAAGGCCCTGGGATAAAAATGCCAGAGATCAAGGGAAAAGGATGGAGAGACAGGAAGGACTGAGAGACAAGTTTGTAAGACTTGTTTCCTGTAAAATGTTGTGTACCAGAGGACATGCTAGAAATGGTTTTCAGAGCAAATTTCATTGCACAACTCTACACAAAAACTCATTAGAAACAAGCAAATACTATAAAAAAAATAGTCTAATTCTTGATCTTAGTTTTACTAGCTATGTCCCTGGTTTTGTATCATGTGATTGCTTATGCTTGGCTGGGTCCATTGACCAACGTCCTGAACTCTTGCAGCCACCTGACCTCAAATTCCTGTCTGAATTCCTGAATCTCCTATCTGATCTGAGATTGCCATGATGCATTTTGTTATTTCTTTCAATATTCTGACAGTAGGCAGGAGGATGATGGGATTATACACCAAAATGTATTTTTAAAAAATAAAAATATACCAAAAAGGAACAGAAGAGAAACTAAGTGTAAAGCAGCTCTCAGGATCCCTTAGTGGGAAGCAGCACCCACTGTAGCTACTGTCCCTGGTCCTGAAATCGCTGAGATGAAATCCAACAATCACCTGAGACGAAGGCAACCACACAGTGAAAAACGAATACATTCCTGCCTATATATACCACTTTTTCTTTGCCCAAATTTTAGAAGAGGCCATTTTACATTTCCAGAAGAATAAAAAATAAAAAAAAGGAGCCAAGATCATGAATGGTTCACTGTGAGAATCAATCCCTGAGAAAAATGAATCTGTACAATTTGCTTCAAGGGAAACAGCAGTTTTCATTAGTTCCAATATTGGAATATGCTGCAAAGTCACAGAACTATCAACAGACAGTCCCATTACTCAGTAACTCCTTAAGAACACCTGTAGCTATTCAAACACTTTCCTCTTCCCTCCCATAAGGCTCCTACTTGCTTCTGTTGAGAATAAACTAGGCAGACAGATTTCATCTCTTGGTTTCCTGATTGGGGTGAAGCATCTGAATGCCCATAAATCCTTTCCTTCCCTCCTTCAGTTCAGTTCCACAAACAAAGGAATGAAACACAGTACTAATATCTGCTGAAAGAGTTGAAGGTTTCATTTTTACATGAAGACTCTTACGAAAATTAGTCTTTAAAACAAGGTACATCAGAAGATCTCAGCTGCACATGTAATCCATTAATGGCCCGTCAGCAATTAACTGCTAGCACGATTTATGTTTCAGTGCAGAAGATAATGCATTTTATCACACCAAATCAGTAAGGACATAGAATAAAAACAGTAACCTTGCAGTTATTTGAAAGGAGATGTCAAATGTGTAATTGGGAGCCTATTGTGTGATTGCAGAGTGCAAAACAATCCAGTCCCATCCAGTCTGAACACACATGGTGGCTTCCCCTCACCCCACAGTATTTTCAGTCAACAGACAAAAATTGTTGAGATCATTAACTCTGTAGATTTCTTACATGTGCTGTGGACTACCAGAAACGTGGATGTAACAAAGAGCAGACACTGAGCAGGACAATGATCTCCAAACATTAAAACCACACCTACCGGTCTGGCTGTACCCGCCGAGGGTGGAGGCTGAGTCCGAGCTGGAACAGAGAGCAGAGATCACTGGCTGAGCATTCATTTAAAATCAACGTCTGTCTGTATAATAGTACAAAGCACGTGTCTATTACCTAAGGTATCTTTTCTTTGTGTTCCAGGGCTTTTTTGTGCTTTGCAGCATGGAAAACAAACAGATTGTCTGCGTTAGATAAGCCACAAATGGGTATTAGAGGGCGACGTTACATTACTGCTACTGGGAACAGAAGCAAGGAGATAGTGACTTTTTCAAAATCTATAACATATCCACCCACTGTCAGTAACACACTACCATCCCATGGCACACACGAAGTCATTTGACCCTTTTTATTACAGATTGTTTAAATCACATCCTATTTGTTGCAAGCTAAAGACACCACTTGTACAGGTCCCCTGTGTTCTCAATGGTGTTGGATGGAAGCTGTTTTGTTTCCTGGTATATTATGTAGATGTTCTACCAGCAGGGGTTAAACCAAAGAGAGCTGATGGACAGTTCCTGACCCCACTCTGTTTATGGGATAAACGTGTCAGAGCCCCAGCTTCACCATGGCCATGCTGAGGGCAACCTTCGGATGCAATATGCCAACCGGGCAGGGCAAGAGATTACAAAAATACCTTTAGTTCAGACAAGTCCACAATTTCTAACAGGCAGGGAGGTTTGGGACTCTGGCTTGAGTTTCTGCTGCTTATTCCCCAGGAAGGCAAAGTCACCATGCCAGTGGCAGTCAGTGGAAGGAACTCTGTGGTGCACCACTCGATCAAATCAGCCTCCAGCTATCAGCCTGCCCTGGAACCAGTCAGAATGGGTTTCTGGGGCTGTTCTCAGGGAAGCAGCTCCCACCCTGAGCAACCTGGTGCCAATTGACCCTCCTTGGAGCACGAAGCTGGAGTGGATAATCACTGAAGGGGCCTTCCCACCACAAATATTCTACACATAGAGTGGTTTTGCCAATTTAGAAAAATGAACCAGCAATGCAGCCAAAATTAATGCAGCATCCTGGAGGAAACCCTGCCGGTGACTCTATCAGGACTTGCATTGCTATTTGCTGTGAAGGACACGTTCCTGAGAGACAAGGAAGAAACCCCAGCCCATGACTCTGCAGGCATGGCTAAAGCAGGACCCATCCACAATAATCCCATGTACTCCAAGCAGAAAGGTGCAAGAGAAATGCTGCTCAGAACTGTGTGTTACACACAGCTGGCTATCAGAATCAAAACATCTACACTGTGCTCTTTAAAAAGAGGCAAAACATAAAATTATAGACCAAATTTTTGAAATGGAAGCCTCTCTCCCCAGATTATACAAACACACATAGTACTTTATGAAAAGTCAGGCTCCCTGGATTCCTGATTTAGTTACAGGTGCAATGGTCACTCTGATGACCAGCAGCTACAGCTTCCTCTCAGCGTCAGCCTTAAAGGCATTCTTGATCAGAGCTCTCTAAGTTTTCACTGAGCTTTTCATAAATGCCTTCTGTAACAATCCCCACCACCACTGAAAAGCAGGAAGCAGCCTGGCTGGGTGAAAGCTATGCTAACTAAAAGAACAAAGATCTTACACAATAAATGCGTTAATGAAACAACCTTTAGTGTCACAAGAGCAATAATATTATTCAGATGTTAAATCAGAAATCCATTTCTAGAACACAAAAATTGTTGTGTTACCTTCTACTTCTCTCCTAGCTACCCCAGGACTGGGAGGAGCTCCAAGACCTTTTCAGAGAAAGAAGAGAAGCTGTACATAGCATAAGAAAAGCAGTAGATTGAGAAAGAAAAAGCAGAAAGAACACTGCCACAAGTGTTTACACAATTTATCTCTGGTCTGGATAGATTGCAGTCACCTGTAGGAAATAACTCTTTGTAGCAGCATGGGGGACCAGACTGGTGTGAATTACAAACCATCAAGTACAATCATGTTTAGTAATACCTGTTATTTCAATTTTACATTATAGTTGAATTTGATTCCTTTAGAATGTTCACTCTACACAAACCTTTGGCTATCCCGTGTGATCTGTCATGCCAGTCTTAAACAGAGCAGAGCACAGAGCTGCGCTCAGACACTGGGGAGTAAATGAGCACAGCACTGTCACCCTGCAAACCCAAGCCTGATCCCTGCCATTCAGAACACTGAGCAGTCTGTTTGTGCCATGGTACACTGAATAGGAAATGTGATAAAGCAATACCACCCACCTCATATAACGTAGTGTATCCTGAAGAACTGTATTACTGAGCTGCCTCTACACAGCACTGTGCACTTGGGACAGCTGCACCCATTGGTTTAACAGCTCAGATTGAGAGAAAAGGTTTTCAATCATGCATAACCATGCTGAATTACTTTATTTCTGCAATATCATCAAGCATGCACTGGGTTCCTAAAACTATGGCAAAAACAGGGCAGGACATAGTCATGATGGAAATACTGAAGGCATCTCCTAGCTGTGACACAGCTTCCTGCTAAATCCCTCAGCTGTGACACAGCCTGCTGCTGTCTCACCAGTGTGAGATGTGCCCAGGAGCTCCCTGTGATCTGTGAGCTCTGTCAGTCACAGAGCGGGCAGAGTGAAGGCTGCACTTGGGGCTGAAATGGGACTGGCTCCAGAGATGATGGATCTCTGCTTTGGCTGAAGATCTGTTTCAAAGATGCTCAGCCCCAGCATGTGTTATCTGCTCTGGCTGAGAGCCAGGCTCTGCCAATTCTCATCACAATTCTGACCATGAATAACTAACTCTGTGAGAGGAGCAGCATTGGGGCTGCACAGGAGCAGGGCACAGCCTGACAACATCCCTCTGCTCTTGTTCTGTGCAGGACGAGGACCAAAGGCAGCTCCTCCCAGCAGCAGGGGGACACGGGCACACGTTCCTGCATCGCTGCACCAGGCACAGGGAGCAAGATCTCGGGCATGAAGATTGGGCAAGGTAACCAACGTTCACTACAAGGGGCAGAAACAGCACAGAGGGTAAATACCTGACATTTCACTTACTCCTAGTACTCATTTCACTGACTCATAGTTCTCTCCAATAGCGGGAAAGCAAAATTATTGTGCTGTGATAATGCTATCACAAAGGGCAGCATGGGAATATTTCAATCTTAGGGACAATAAAAAATATTTTAAACCAATTATAAAAGCCTTGGCTGCAACAATCAGGAAAACTGTCTAACAGTATTAAAGGAAAAAACTCCACAAATGTTATTTATTAATGTCAATTGACAATTAGCAGCCTTTATAGTTTTTAATGTTCTCTGAAAATTTAATCTGTAATGTATTACAAAAACACTGGGTTAACAGAAGGCAACATTTTAATTTTTAACTACAAACAACTGGAACTTGTAGGATCCTCAGTGAATTTTTTTTGTATTAGCATACAAAAGGTCTCCACTTTGTAAAGCCCTGCAATGAGTGCAGAGCCTTGTTCACCTGAACTGAGTTACTTCTGATATAAAATAGGACCAAAATAAAACACTTAGATGCCCAAAACCTTCTCTCATCTTCAAAGCATACTGAGGCATTAGAAAAAGTGCCATGGGCAATGAAGGGACTGAAGCACTTGGGGGAAAATAGGTCAAAATATGTGAGGAAAAAAAGGTTATTTTTAAGGCACAACATTTAAAAGACATGATCAATGTCTCTTTGCATGTGCTATGGAAGTCTAAACCCAAAGCCTGAGCCACACTACACAGGGATATTCCACAGAGCTTCCAGAGCCTTGCTCCTAGGGAAGAGAAACGTGCCCTTTCCCCACTACAGTCACCCATAAGGACACTGATTTTGGTTCCAGCCCTGGGCTAACTTGCTTGGAGCTGAGCTCAGGTACCCATGAAAATCACTCTTTATGCTTACACATGTACACCATGAGTGGAAAATGGAGAGCAGAAAAAAGTAAAGAGCTTCTGGTTGGAATAACATATGAAAAAATATACTAGCGTCTCAAATGATTGCATAAAAAGCAAGTTTTATGCAAGTTACAACTCTATGGAAAGCTGTGTTGGGAAAGGTGATAGAAGAAGACAACTGAGTAGTCTTTGCACAATTGAGACAAACCAGGCAAACAGGATTGTGTCAGTGCACAGAAAACCACACAGGACTGGAGAACAATGAATTAAATCTCACCTATGTTCAATGTGGTCTATCAACTGCTTCCTAAAGCTTCTGCATTTTAACTCAGCTGAAATATTCCACGTTGGGCATGAAACCTTCCTTGTCTCACCAGTATTTCAGAGCCAAGTACATTTTTGCCTGACACCAAAGTTACCTGATAGTTACAGACTACTTAAAATAGTTCATGTATTTTCTGAGATTACTCCAAACTTCGGAAGCATTTTGTCAAAAACGTCTCTTTCCTACCAACTGAGGGGCAGTGCCTGGAATTGCCACTAGCACTTCTCACCCTCCCTCATGTATTGATGAGCTGATTTAAGTCCAAGCAGGACAGAAAACGTGGGCCAGAGAAGGACAAAGCCTACTTTGAGAAGCACTTCACAGCAAAGTTAGCTGGATGTGCTCAGCCAGGACAAAGTAATAGAAATCTGGAACGACCTTCATCTCTGACTTTAAAATACCAACTTCTGGAGAAATACTACTTCACCAGAAAGTGAAACGTAGTTCAGAGGGGGAAGAAAGAAATGGCAGGGACATTCATGAATTATCCAGTTCTGGAACTTTGAGACTTGCCCATTTTCACACCTTCAGAAATCATCACGATAAGTACTGTCACAACAGGTCCCCACAGCAGTTTTGCTACGCAGTCATATCCAAAAACAATTAAAATCATTACCTCCAAATTCCTTTCTAGCAGGTGCAGGACTCCTACCGCCTGACAGTATTTAAGAAATGAATGCAGCAATAATGAAAAGTGTCAGTGTAGTAGGAGGGAAGAAAGAGAATGAGAAAGTTAAAAATCACAAGGGTCACTTTGTTATTAACTATGTAGCCCAAATGCTTCTGAACATCCAGTTTCTCTTAGTGCTCAATTGTTCACATTGTCAGATGATCCAAATGAACTCCACATTAAAAACTTAGACACGATAAAACACATATATACTGATGCCAAAACTAAAGGAATAGCAATGAATCAATGAATGCACAAGTCTATTTCTATTTTACTTTAAAAGAGATGCTATAAAAAAATGAACATGTTCAGTAAACATAGCTGTAAAATTTCACATTTTTAAAACTGTGAAACTAAGTTTTTATAAACTTATTCACTAATAATATTTAAATGGTAAAAATGCTGTTATTTCCCACTGCTTTTAAATGTGCCAATTAAACATTTCAATTAAATAACCAGTGAGCCCAAGTGCAATACACAGTTTGGGTTTGCACTTTCCAGTCCCTCTCACAGACTCAGGAAAGCAGACAAATGTTCCTGAGCAGCTGGGAAGGTCCCCAGGCACCTGAGGGGGGAGGCGGGCGCTGCGGAGGAGCTGGACGGGCACTGGCCAGCAATGGACACCCAATGGTCAGCAGTGGGCACCCAATGGGCACCCCATGGTCAGCAGAACAAGGTCCCCGTTACCTGAGGGCGGGGGCGGGCGCTGCGGCGGAGCCGGGCGGGCAGGAGGCGCCACGGGCCGAGGGGGCGGAGGGCGCTTGGGCTCCAGGCTCTGCGCAGGAGGCTCCTTCTGCTGGGCACCAGCCTGCAACTCAGCTGGAGGACAGGGCAGAAAACAAGGCACAAATTAACATCTTGGACATTCCAAACATGGCAAAGCTTTTCTAAATAACAATACGTAAGTTCTTGACAGAGGGAAAACAAGAGGAATGAACCAACAATGAAAAGAAGCAGGTTCCCTAAATCAAAACTTTTGCCTCATATGTTTTCATAAATTTACGTTTTCCATGAAATCCTGAACAATCTTACCAATTGCAGCATTCCACATTTTGATTTTGACTCTAACCTGTGAACTAAGTTCTCTGGAAAAAAATGCTACAAAGGGAATTCTCAAGGCATTTGAGCAGATGAAATAAACTCAATACCAAGTCACTCCAAGCACCATCACTGTGTTCACATGTTCATAATTTAAAAAAAGGCTGTGTTTAAACAGAAGTTTTCATATCGTGCTCCCAATTTACAAATGTGCTGATTACAAGTTCTGTCTTGGAGCTGACAGGAGTAGGGATGGTCAGGGGCCGTATTCCCAGAGACGACTGGGGTGAGCCAGGATCCTACAGACCCACTGCAGCAGAACCGGGCTGTGCCAGTGTGCAGTACCCACCGTGTGTGCACACAGGGCCCAGGAGCCTCTTGAGGCAGTGCAGCAGTGCAGTACTCACCGTGTGTGCACACAGGGCCCAGGAGCCTCTCACAGCACGAGGGCTGTGCAGCACCCACCTTGTGAGGACACAGGGGGCCCAGGAACCTTGCCCGGGGCCCGGCTGGGCCTGGCCGGCAGCGCGGGGCCCTCGGGCAGCGTCGGGGACTGGCAGGGGCTGGAGCGCGGGGAGGAGCTCGGGGACGTGCCCAGCCCGGAGCTCGACGTCGGCTGCAGGTGCTGGGGAAGGATTTCTTCCACTTCAGCGCTGTAGTCATCGACGTCTCCTGCAGAACACACCCCAGGGGAGAAACACACATAAAAATGAGATCTTGTGAAAGAAAAGCCCCCAGGTTCCAAGGAATTAGCTCAGCAACCAAAGTGTGATTCTCACATCCCAAAATTACACATGAAGAACACAAATGTATTCAAACTAGCTGAAAATACTTCAAGTGTGTAATATTTATTATAGATATATATTAAAGGTAATTGTAACAGTGTGGCAAATGTGAAGTTGATTAATCTACGAAACAATTATCTTCACAGGTTATTTCCTTGGTTTGCAATACGACAAGCTTCACTGCTCTTCAGAAGGCTGGGCAGGGGATTTCAAGGTATCGGTTATTTGTAACAACTTGTGCTTCCAAAGGTGGAACGGTGTTTAAAAAAACAGGCTCAACATAGATGAGCTTTTGAAAAGTAAACTGTCAATTTTGAGTATCTTCAGAATATATTTAAATGTAGATGAGAGTGAAGCAGATTGTCGAGATACTGTTGTAAATAATGTGATTTCTAATCTGTTTTAGATATATATTTATATATGCATTAAATTACCACATCATTCAGGACTGTAAGCATTTCAAAGTGAGGAATGCTTTATCTCAACAAACCTTCCATGTCATAGTCTGCAGTAACCTCAGCATCTTCACAAAGCAAAGTGGAGCTTGTGGATGAAGGCAGCCCAATATTAATCTTCTCTAGATTCATTTCATCTTCCAAACTTCTGATCCAATCTGGATTTTTCAAGTTGATATTTATAATCTTTCCTTGTAGCTGAATTGCCAAAAAAGGTATGCACAAAACAGAAGTTGTTTAGAGTAGGAATGTTAAAGCTCAGCAGTTTAGATTTAAAAAGAAAAAATAATTCCTGAAAATATCACGAATAAGGTTATAGGAATTTCTGTGACTAAACAAAAATAATTCTGATTTTCACTTCATTTTGGTAGGTAACTACACTTAAGCAATTTAAACTCTTCATTACATTAAACCATTTAATTTTTTTTGGTAGAAAAACTAGCAACTCCTACGGTTCTCCTTCTCAGTTAATCGGGAAGCTTCTGGTTTTTTTACTCTGACACTTATTTACAAAGAAAAAGAGACTTGCTTATAAACTACATGAAGCAAGTCATTTTTAGAGGCTGGCACAGAGCAGGTCCTCATTCTGTAAAGTGACATTCTACCCAGAGCCCCTTTCCTGTCTGACCTGCCAGTGATATCTCAGCAGACCCAGGGATCCACCTGCAAACATCACACATTCCAAGCCTTAACAGCCACACACTAGTCAAAATTTAAACATCAGAAGTTAAATTTTCACAAGGATTAAATACTGACCCCACAGAAGTCAATGCAAGCTGAAATTTTGACACCTTTCAGAGTTAGTAGAACAGAAGCGCTAAATTTTTAATAACTGCAGGCTATAAAGATTTTTAACTGGTTAATTCAAGGAACTAAACTCTGCTTTTTGAATCATAAAAGACCTCAAACCCATCCTTTGATGAATATCCATCCCAATAGCTCCTAATTTATTTTTAGGAGGATATTGTTAGAGAACTGAGGTTTGATACTTCTTTTATATGGCTTTTGAAACTCAACATATGGTATGTCGCTACCGAGAGGAAAAAAACAAAGATGCAAAAGTCTAGTACAGAACAGAAAAAAATTGTAAGAGTCAAACCAAAACAGTAAATCCAACCCACTAAAGAAGACTTTAAAAAGCTGGATTTTCTCTTGCTATACAAAGATTCAGTCCTTTTTACATTACCTCAGTACCATTCAAATTCATAACATTCAGAGCAGAGCTTCCTTCCAAAAATGTTACCCACATCTTGTCTTCCACAAACCTGCAAAGTTCATTGGGAACAATAACCACAAAATACCACAACACTTCACAGTACAATTGCTAGCCTAGTGCAAATGCAACATCCTCATTTTCAGTTTAAAACTACTAACCTAATTCTAGAACACAACATTTGTATAAAGATCTCGAAAATAAGAGTATCTGGAAAAATCTGAAAACTGAGACACACAAAAATGAATTCTAAAGACACTTAAGTACGCAAAATGAATTCTAAAGACACTTAAGTTGAAATTCAAATGCTAAAAATTAAACAGATCATACCTGAAAAGTTATTTCCTACCTAAGGAAACAACTTTATTTAGGATGATCCCTTTGAACCCAAACATTTCCATGAGTCTACAAGCAGAGATTAAAAGCAAGAAGTTTTTTAACCTTATAAGTATAACTTCGCCATAGCTTGCGAATTTTTGAAGAAGATCATCGATCAAGTTATCATCAAAATAGTTTTCTTCAGCTGAAGAACTGATGGAGACCATCACAGTGCCATCAGGGGGACCTTGCGTTGCAATCACCTCCTTGTACACTTTCTGTCTCTCTTCCGCTTCAATTTCAAATATGTCAATGTCAATCAGTGCAACCACAGGCCTTGGAAAAAACAGACAAGAAAATCCTGTCAGCAGAGTATCTGAGCAACAAAACACACAGCATGGGCATTCAATCTCAGGGAGTGGTGTAGGAAATGGAATTGGAACCTGTGATCAGATGTTTTCAGCTCTGCTCTCCCGTAGTGCAGCAAAGTGCCAGGGTTCCATGTGTAAGGGACATTAGTGTCACTGTGGAAACTGGCATTCAGGAGATCCAGGTCTTCAGCTGCAACCAGCAATGACAAAGGAGGAAAAACACAGTGATTGCAAGGATGTGCTAATTGTAAACAGAAAACACAGGAAGTAAATCCAAACAGAGTGTCTTATAGCAAAACCCCTGCTCAAAGTTCCTTTTCCACTCCTCAGATGTCAGTAAGTGGGATCTGATTCACGGCCCTTTCTTTCAGCCTCACTGTGTTCACAGAAGGTCTGCTACCAGTGTGCTGTGTCCTACCAAGCCAGGAACAGGAGCTCAGCATCACTGGCATTGTGAGCATCCCTAAATGGATCCTCTGAGTCACGTAAAGAACGTTTCAGACAGCTGAAGGAAAGCCTCAAACC
This sequence comes from Zonotrichia leucophrys gambelii, assembly GCF_028769735.1. Taxonomy (NCBI): domain Eukaryota; kingdom Metazoa; phylum Chordata; class Aves; order Passeriformes; family Passerellidae; genus Zonotrichia; species Zonotrichia leucophrys. Next base: position 116,449,613 of record NC_088169.1, read on the forward strand.
TGATCGGTCAAAGGGCCATTTCCTCCTCCTCCAGAGGATCCGGTCCGTCCACGCCGGTGTGCGGCACTTCTCACTCGTGTCATAGTCATCAGAGAACAGGTCATACTTGTACGTGGGGGCAAAATTGATCTTCCCTTCCAGAAATCCCCTGAAAATCTGTACCAACACAAGGGAAACAGCTGAAACCAACCTGAGTTCTCTATGCTAACACTGACAACCTGTATAAACACCTCAAAACACAATTTAAAAACCTGCTACTTGTTAAAACGGATTCCTCTCCACATTTTATCTGCTGAAAACATTTGACACTGTGACTAAACACATTTGACACTATGACTAACCAGTGACCCAGACAATCACCAATGAACAGAAGTATGCCAGCAGTTACATCTTGAAGCCCAGGGTTAGGAATGACCTACTGTTCCTTCAATGTCATGACCGACTGGAGGTCACCCAGAACATTGATGCTGTAACACAGCACTTTATTCTGCTGCTTATTGGTTCCTGGGTCAGCAAAAGTGGGGAATTCAGGCGCACATTTTATGGTTTATATCTATCTGAACATGCCAAATTCTCCCATAAATTCACAGACACACACTGGTTGGGGTGGGAAGGGACCCTAAAGATCATCCAGTTCCAAGCCCTTGCCATGGGCAAGGATGCCATTCACCAGACCAGGTTGCTCAGGGTGCCATCCAAATTCTTCCAGGAAAAAGCTGACACAAGTTGCCCCATCAAATAAATAGATTAAAAAAAAAAAAAAAAAAACAAGAAGAGTCCTTAATACATTCAATCTATCCCAAGTGAGCTTCTCACTCATTAAGTGTTTAAAGTGGACACAAAATAAAACCCTTTAGCTAATTCAGTCAGCTCTAATGGGCATCTTTCCTTCACTTCAAAAATGTGTAAAATAGAAATCTAACTTGGATCTTACAGTCAAATCTGCACCAAGCAGCAGGCTGCCCTGTTTCTCTTGCTGGAAATACAATTTGAAATCCAGTCAATTTAAAAGTCAATGTCAGAAGATCAGTGTCAGAATGCTGGAAGCTTCACAACTTCTGAGACAATTAATTTGGCTTCAGTAATTGTTTTCTAACCTACTTTAATGGAGCAAGCTGCTGTGTTAACACCTTTCCTGAGCAGCAGGAACAGATGTGAACCTGCCCCGGCAGGGACAGAGCTGGTACTCAGCCAGCAGTTCCCAAACCATGGGATATCACCCCAACAGGGAATGCTGCTCCTGCTCCCCAGCCAGAAGTCCTTTCCTGGCAGTTCCATGTTCTGGCAGTTTCCATAGATTTGTCCAGCTCTCTAAGTGCTGGAGGCGTCTCCACAACCTCTACACATCATGTTTTGATCCACTTGACAGACAATGTGACAAAGAGACAGTGCTGTCTGACCGCGTGAATGTACACTTGCTTTCTGTAAACAGCTGTTAAACAAACAACTGAGTGAGTAAAAAAATCCAGTGTTTTGCCTCCTGTTCTGGTGCACAAGATCCCAGCACAAATGGAAGGGAAATCAGCAAAGTCTAAATCAGCAAAAGCACTGCTTGTGATCCAAGTGCTAGTGAGCAGACAGGACCAACAATTGAGGATTGTCTCTCTTTTTACCATGTCCAACCTTCCCACACAGAGCTGCAGAGGGGGAGCAAGAAACCCAACAAATGTAAAAAATGTAGCTTTCTTCACACTTGGTTATTCCGTGTTTGCTTTGCAAATAAAGCTACCATTTGGACTAGTCCTTTTCCCAACAGTAACAGCATTAGGCCTAGTACAATATAACTACAGAGTAACATTACCAAACATTATAATTATTCATCTTGAATAGTTACATCTCACAAAAGAAAAATATTATAATTAGCAAACTCCATGCTGAGGATACAGATTTACAGGAGCATCAGAGCAATTGCTAAAACCAGTTATAAAAAGGAAGTATTCTCAAGTCTGTGACATTTGAACACACCTGCCCAGAGTTTTTCTGGTTGATGAGCTGGTCTCCTGCTATGAGGGGATCCCAGTTCTGCTGTCGGATCAGCTCCTTCACCTCCTCATTGGGCAGATCTATTCGATAATTGAAGTCCCCACACCAAAAAATGTAGTCATGGGAGAAGAGCATCCTTCCCTGCAAAACAGCAGCACACACTGGAGGTAAAGCAATGACTGACACATTTACTGCTTCCAGGTTCAGAAACTCAGGTTTTTGCTGTGAAATATGTATCATTTCTGGGTGATGAAGACAACTGAAACACAGCCTAGTATTCGTGTCCCTATGGTTACAACAGCATGATCAACAGCGTGGTGTTAATATATCGAACACAAGAGAATTGACATTTCCTATGGAGTTGCCATTTCTAAAGCAACACGACTCAAGTCAATTGGATTCTAAAACTCTTCATCTTCCTCCCTCCTGTTTCAGAAGCCTGCTCAAAGGTGATGGCTGCTGCCTGTGACAGAGGAGAACAAAACACTCCCTGGGACTCTGTGACACGGTCTCCTGACAAACTGCAAATCCAGAGCTTTACCATTCACATTTAATTGAAGACTTTTCAGTTCCATCTCATTTTCATCACTAGAGAGACATCAGGGCTTTATTACTTTAAACAAAGCCCAGATTTTCGAGTGAACTTTTACTTCCCCCTTTGTTTTGATTTTTCCACTGCCCATAAGTAAAACCAAGCAGATACACTGGCAGATTGAAACAACAGCATTTAGGAAACTGTTGGATACTTGCTAGGAAAACTGTAACATGACAGTGGGGACAAATTTAGAAAATAAAAACTCTGTAAGATAAGATGTAAAACTCCTGCCCAGTGCCACAGAAATTCACAAATTTAAGTTTGATGGCAAAACTTAAAACAGCTTTAAGTCTCAAAGAAGCATTTTGTTGCACTGATAACAGTTTCAACTTGGCAATTTGATAATGAGAACATGGCATGGAATAATTCCTGCCATGTACTGAGAACAGGGATGTTTTGCAGGGATTTTTCCTCATAGGTGATTGTTTCCTGTGGCTACCAAAGTTCTACTGCATGTCAGGGATCTGTAAGGTCTCTTTCCTACATCTAGTCCTTGATTTCAAACGCAAGTGAACTAATGTTCCATCATGGCAAGGTCTGTTCTTTCTGCAGTGTTCTGTTTTAATAAACACTGTAGGAGCTCAGTTATCTCTGTGATGTCTAACCCGAGGAAATCTGATTACCACAGTAAACTGGGGAAAGGGAAAAATGCAAATGGAGCTTCGGGATGACACTGCTGGGGCTCCAAGGGTTTCACTTTGCATTTGTTATGGAATTTGAACACAGCACTTACCATTGGAAAGCCAAGCTTGCGAGAAATCTCTACAAAGTCTTCATTTCTCTCCTTGACCTGGGACTGGCCTGCAGCAAAGTGACTGCACACAAAGCAAAGGCTGGAGGTGTGGAACAGCATCCGAATGGCCACGGCCCCCTTGTTCCCCGTGGCTCCTCCCATGCCAGTCTTGACAGTATCCACAGCAACATCCCTGCAACAGTGGAACAGCTGTTAAACCTTCCAGGAGCTGGCACAGCTGGGTCTGAGTGTGACAGACACACTGTTCTCCCAGCCACAGGCTGGTTTTAAAAAGTCCCAACAGTCACTGAGCATTGACAAGATACAACCTCAGCTTTCCAAGCTCTCTGGGCATTTGAGAAAAGAACCTTAAGAACTACTTCAGCAGAAGGGGGAACAGCTCGCCCAGAGCCCCACAAAGCTCTGAGGACGTTTGGGGGTTATCTCCCAGCACGAGGCACGCTGAGGGTGACCCAGGCTCACTGACCTGATAAAGGGAGCGTGCTGGGGCCTGATGAACACAAAGAGGCAGACGCCCACCAGCTGCTCTGAGGCCAGCAGCACGTACTTGTAATCCCTGGAGATGGTCTTCTGCAGCTCTGCAGCCCAGAGCTTCTGGTTCGTGGTGCTGGCAGGGAGATTAAAAACACCAGGTTGGGAATGAACCAAAGTGAGCAGGTTTGAGCTGGTGACTGAGCTGAGCTACATCCAAGGACCTGAAGCAAACCTTGAGGCAGTGAACCAAAGCCAAGCTGGGAATGGTGCTCAGATGCCTCCCAGCAGAGACACAAGCTCCAGGCTGTCATGGCATCATTGTTACCAGTTCAGTCTCTACACAGACTGCCTCACTGTTCCCAACACCATGGACAGCTGTAGGAGCCATGGCTAGCTTGGCTGTATTTACACACCGAGACTACAGGGGGAAAACCTAAGGATTGTTTTAGAGAGTCACTCCTAGCCTAGAGCTCAGTCAATACTGGAAAACAGGTGGCACAGTCTTAGATCAAGAAAAACATGAAAATATGAAAAATATCAGGCCTGCAAAGAGCATTAACTACACAAAGGGTGAAATGAGGGGTTACAAGCAGACACCTGGTGCCCAACAGACAAAGCTCTGCACAAAGGCTACAGTATCATAGGCTGTATGTGCTCTTTCCAATGAGTTAAGCCTTCCCTAACACCGGGAAACACACAAAGCAGGCAGAGAAACCAATGGACACAGGGAATATGGTCCCGGGACTACACACACTGGATATCTCTGGTAACAGCCACCACTGGGAAAAATGTATTTACATGACCCTAGTCTGCTAGGAGTGAAAAATGCCAACTCCACAGTAATGCATCCATGCAATACATGGAATGGCAGTGCAAACTAACAGTATGCAAGGCAACCTTCCTTTGTACAGATCACAACCTGGTACATAACAGCACTCCAACAACACATGCTTTGGGAAAGATGTTCACAGGATTTGCTGTTAACAGCGATACCAGACACAGCAACTGAAGAGCACTGCAAGCGCTGGAGAAACCACAATTTCAAATAACATATGACTAGAAAAATGTGATTATCAGCAAAACAAGTAGTGTGTGGATTGGATCACCTACCTGGCGTTCACAATGTTTCCTGCATTTAACTCCACCATTTCTTCAAATCCAATGGCAAATATGTCCACAGGTTTGTTTTTGCGATCTTGAGGTAAATAGGGAAAGAGTTATTTCTTGTTTCTAATTAACTCAACAATCAAGACCTCATCCATCTATAAATACTCATACATATATTCATTTCAAGGAAAAATAATCCTTCCTTGGAAAGAAATTCCTCCCTGTGAGGGTGGGCAGGCCGTGGCACAGGGTGCCCAGAGCAGCTGTGGCTGCCCCTGGATCCCTGGCAGTGCCCAAGGCCAGGCTGCATGGGGTTTGGAGCAGCCTGGGACAGTGGAAGGTGTCCCTGCCCATGGCACAGGTGGCACTGGGTGAATTTTAAGGTACCTTCCAACACAAACCAGTGTGGGATTCTGTAAAATTCCAGTTGTCTCAAAGAAGCTTATAAATAAATGCAGATTTTGTAAGGTGTTTCTCTGGCAGGGGGTGGAGCTGCATCTTTACCGTCCCTTCCTACACAGTTCTACAGTTCTGTGATAGCCGTTTCTGTGTTTGTGATCTCTGTACAAAAATCAGATCTTTCCAGTAAAAGTAATGGCAGAACACAGATGCTACCTTGGAATTCATGGATCCCAGCCAACTTGGGTGCATCCAGCAGCCAGTCAGTGAGGGTTTGATTTCTGAAGGCAATGCTGCGGAACTGCTTCCCCCCGTTGACGTTCCACGTCCCCACACACACCCGGATCTTCTTGGGTTTGGCATACTTGTAGAAGTTCTCACACATGCTCTTCAGCACTTTCACAGATGCTGCAAGAACATTGGAAAAGGCATTCGTTTTATAGAGAACGTTCCAGAAAGCTGGCACTGAGATCTGCCCGATGCACGTGCACAGACAAAGCTAAAGTGCGAAAGCACAGGGAATGCAGCTTGCCCGGGGGAGAGTACCCTTAGGGACACACACTGCTGACTGAAAACCAGCAGCAATTGGTTCAGAATTATATAGAGACAAATGATACACGAGGAAACAACCCCCATGTTTCATAAATATCTGCTGTTCTTTCATCTCATCCATGACTTTCTAGGGAAGCCATCATTTTCTGTACATATCTGGCTCATTTCCACAGATTAAATTAATGAAATCCAATCTCTGTTACAGAACCAACATGCACGTATATTGATTCCCAGCAGGGTAAAAGTTGCTGATACATTACAAGTACTAAAATAGAGAAGGTACATTATTTCATCATATTAGAGTATGTCTATTAAGCCACAAATCTGAATTCTTTTTAGATCAGTTGAATTCCTGAAGAGCTGCTTTAGTGAGGACAGTAGGCTGGGATTCAAACGAATTAAACTCATTTCTCTGTCCCATCAGCCCTTCCCTGTGCCGTGTTTTTATCTGCCAAATGAAGAGAGAGCAATGACCCATATGTGAAGGACACTGTGAGAAACACAGAAAGGAAAAAGCTGACTCAATGCTCAGGTACTTTACCTCAGTTGTAATAATTTACCTATTTTGAACGTTCTCAAGTTATCTGACTCCAAAAGAAAAATTTAAACAATATTAGAGGGAATTCTTCCCCTCACTTGATGCTGTCTTGAAAAATAGTTACTGGGAACAGCATTTCCATTTAAATTCCCCAAATAAGATGATTAGTGAGCTGCTGCTGTCTTTTCAGTCACTCTTGGCTACCTGGTCAAAACAAAAATCAGGTATTCTCTCTCCCTACTGGGTTTGAAAAAAACTGGGAGCAAGAGAAGGAAATCTATTGTGTTTGTTGGCTGGGAATGCTTTCCCTGCTCAACAAATCACACCCATAACTAGGCCAAACACACAGAAAACAAAAAGGACTGGTTGGCATCTCCCTGCTGCTCCAAGCTGATCATGCTCAGGATCATGCTTTCATCAAAACCCAGGGAAAAGAAGTCTAGGAAACAGCAGTGAGCCAACAGGATCATTGAGCCCTCCAGGCACGAGGGTCTGAGACCCCAAACACGGGCTCTGCTCCTGCCCCACACTGCAGGTGACTCCAGCCAGGAACTGGACACCTGCCCAAAAGGCCACAGAGGGGGGAGGACAGGAGCCACCTCAGCACCCAGCCCCTGAAGGGAAACAATCCCAGCAATGCTGCAGCCACAGCACATCCAAAACCCAACTCATCCCAAGGGCTGGCTGGAAGCACAGCAGGAAGCCCAGGAACCCAGAGCAGCCGTGCAGCCCTGCAGAGAAGAGCCCCTGCAGCACTCTGAGCCACTTTAACAGCACAGTCTGCACATTGCTCCTCTGGGGTTCCATCTTTTTATGCTGAAAATTTACTGGGTCTCCGCCTCACTTTAGTCACTCCAAATCATTCAGTTGCTACTGAGCAGCTTTTAAGAAAAGCTGCAAAATTTCATTATTGCCTATTTAACCCCTGATGTTGTCATGAGACCCTAATGTGAAAAGCCTTACCAGGTTAGACTCTAACTTGAAAAGTGAACTGACAACAAGCTTATCACAAACAAAAATTTTATTTCTTCAAACTAGCAATCTTCCTAAATTGTAGAATGATTGTTTTATATAAATTGGAGTAATTAAAAATAAAAATTTCTACTTATTTCCAAAATATTGAGTGAACCACGTGCTTTTCAGAGCACCTGAGACCATGATTTTCCTACTTATTTCTGGTTATTCATCTTTTCAGCAAAATTGTGCCTCACTCTACAACATCAGAAATCCAATCAGTTACAGTTTCTGTTATTTGCAGAAAAAATACTTTGACTGCTGCTCTCCTAGACAAGCAGAAATTTGGAAATCAGTTTTACAAAGGGAGTGTAATTTAAAATTGTTGGCAATATTCTGTTGCAACTGAATGGAACTGTTGGAACTTGATGGAACTGTTTTACTGAAACATCCAAATTCCTGTAGGAATATTTCAATACATGCAATTCGTATCCAGCTGAAACCCTGAAATGCTACAAAATAGTTGATTTATAACTCTTACCAAAAAATCTAATTCTAATAAGTAACAAAAATTAGACACAAATAGTAATACCAACAGTAATTGATAAATATATTTAAAAATAGCTGGCTTTTCTTCCTGAGCTCTAAGATAGAAGGCAATAGCATCAGTGAGTGTGAGCAGTCATTCCAATGAGCATTGGTTACACTGACAAGATGCCAGTGAATCACTTAATATCAGACCTTGCCTGTGGCTCACATTTCATTCTTTACATACTCACTGAGAGTTAAGCAGGTGGAGTAAAACACAGGAAAAGCAAAACTGGCCAACGAAAAGGCCATTTAAATTTTCTCAACACCCAGTAAATTCTGCATAGATTTTAGAGCATTAGGAATATTTCAGTTTGGTTTCTGGGAACAAGAACAGTAAGTGCTGCACAGCTGACAAGTGTCCTGCATGAACACAAGCAAGTGGAACCTTCTAGCAGCAAGTAAGATGAAATTACACACTGTACTGGAGAATTTCACCTCTTATACTAAACAAAGCAGAAATACAGAAGCCTCCAAATCCGATAAAGAGGAAAATTCCTTTGCAGCTGGGGCATGTGCAAAAAATAAACCCCTGCAAATCAGCTGCCTCATTTCCTAACTCACACCCAAGCTCAAATGCAACATTTTCACCTCTTACACTCTCACTTTTATTGGACTAAAGGATGTTAGGGCACAGGAATGCCAGATCCAAACACCACCAGGAAAATGTGAGCCCACAGCCCAATATCACACAGACACACAGGAAGCCAGAGGACAGCAGCAGCTGCTCAGGGATTTACAGCTTATTTTACTGTGCTATACTATACCTGATTGCAATGATTGCTCTGAAACTACGGATGCAGTAAGAGGGAAACAAGAAAAGATTAGTCAAGTAAGTTACTGCTTTTTAGGATTTTTCAGCAATGTGTGAGAAAACATGCTGTTAATACACAATTTATTACACATAACCATCGGCATCAGTTAAGGCATATGCTTTGTGCTGCAAAAACTACCCAGTTTCACAAACCAGGGTTAGCAAATCCTCTTCTCCCTCACTAACAACGGATTCACACATGTTGGGGTACCCCTCTGGTTAACCTGGCACCTAGCACAGAATGCAGGGAGATCTCAGGCCAGGGGGATTAATGCTCCTCAGCCCTCAGGAGCTGCAGACACAGAAAGGACGGCTTGCATTCCCAGATAAAGGGACAGGAAATGACAACAAATTGTAACTCATTTTGAACTGAGGCCGATTCACCAGGTTTCAGGTATAAGGAAAAAAAAAACACAATAACCTGAAACCTTGTGCTAAACAAATGGGACAAAACTACTCCCTCAGCCTAAACATTGGATGAAGATGGGGACCCTCAATATGAGGCTACAGCTGGGCAACTATTTCCCTCTTGAGCCAGAAATTTGCACTGGAGCTTTGACATACTCTTCCTCATTCTAACATGTGTCTGGGAGAAGGAAAAAAAAAAAACAAAAGGAAAATTTAAGAACGTTTTCCTAAAAATTGCAGTAACCCAGAATATTATTACCTGGGATCTTGGAAAGAAGACTCAAATTTCAGTTCCTTCTCTGCCCAAATATGAGCTCCTGTAGCTTTGATGTCCCAGGAGAGGGCTGGACACAACCCTGTGACTGACCCACTATTTTCTTGCAGAGAATGGGACTGACGGCAGTTCTGGGGCCACAGAGGCTACACCTCTTTGGGGATGCACTGACACCCTGGGCTCATGAGGGGAACCCCCTTCCTGGTACAAAACCCCCAACCCTCACGTGGCTGCCCTGCACAAGCAGAGCTCCTCATTGAAATCTGTCTGGTTTTGATGTAGAACTTGACCCAAAAACCACAAACAGGTAAAGCAATTTCTGCAGCACGTTAGTTCGGCACTATTAGTAAAGCAGAAGTAACTTGCATATTTTAATAAGCCAAGAGAACATGAAAAAGCATTTATACTTTCCAACAGTGCTTTGAAAACAAACTCAATACAGCTTTCTTACAGCAATAGTTATGAGAGATGAAAATCCTGAAAGACACATACCGCGTAAACTGCTGGTGGTTAACAGAGCCCGTGCTTTATCTGCTAAATCACTATTTAGGGTATTTCCCAACAACAAAACATCAATGGCCTCCTGCTTGGAGCTATCAAAAAAGTTATTTTGGATCGTTCTGGTCACAGAACGAGCACCATCCTTCAGCTTCCCAGCCTGTTGGGGAGGAACACGTATAGAATATTTTATGTCGGACACTGCTCACAATACATTGGCAATATTCAGTAATATATGCAAACTGTGTTAATGATCTTAAGGGCTAAGGCAATTCACTTCTTTAAGTGTAAAATCAAGTTGTCTGAGCCTACTGGGCTACATGTGACTCCCCCCACCCCCAGCCCAGATGCTAAAAAGCACAGTAATACCTACAAAGCGTAGCTAACAAGCAGATTGAAATTAAATGAAATAAAATTAAACAAAATACTGCAGGGAGGGGAATTTTTTTTTCCCTAAACCCTAGCTCTTTAAAAATTAATTTGCTATAGTGCCATGTTTAGACCATGACAGGGATTTTGGGCTTTTCCCCAAATAGTGAGAAATGAGCAAGCACTCGGATCCAAATGCCATGACACGTGAATGTACATGTTTATGCACTCAGGAGTTCAGAATCCACATTCTGGAATACCCATGTTAAAACCAGAGAGAACTTCGACTTAAGACCGCCCTTAGCTTGTTGAAATGACATGCAAGTGTCATGCAGCATCCCAGAAGGAGCACAGGCACTGACGCGTGGCCACAGACACGGGTTCTGCTCACTGCAGCCCAGAGAAGCAGTGTCCTACACCTGGGCTGAACAAGGGTCTGCAGGGAAATGTGCTGCTGAGGCAGATGTACCTGGGCTCACACACACCTAAAGGATAATGTAACTAACACAGAACGCAGTCTGGTGCTCAGTCCCAAACCTGGCAGTGCTGACTGGGCACACACAAACACCTGGTGCTGCATGGGCTCCATCAGGGATGCTGCAAGGATTGTGTTGTTATAGAAAGTACTCCCAAGTTGACAGCTTGCACTGTCCATGAGTCTCTTAAATGCATGTGGAAAGAAGGCAAAAGCTTAACAAAACTGCCCTGGGATTTAGTTCTGAACTAGGCAGCAAGACAGAAGCTGCTCTTTTGGCAAGGCTAAGTGGCTTGGGCACACAATGGCGATGTGCTGTGGGGAGCACTCTGTGCAATAGGATTGGGACAGGATGCACTCCCTCCCTGGCAGACAGTGGGCATGGGTGTGGGGAGCACTCATTACAACACAATTTTGGTAGGATGCACTCCCCTCCCTGGCACACAACGTACAACTGGTGATCCAAAAATCCACACTCACCATCCACATACCAGGCAATTAATTGAAAGGAACCCCGAGAAAGCAAAGGAAAGAGCAGGTAAGGAGTTAGATGGAACAAGTATTACAATACTTTTAGAAGAACTGGTTTGCAGTATAGAAAGATATATTAACACACCTAAGGTTAAAATAATTTTCTCTCATGTGAAATTTCTCTATTTTTACTTGTAAGTACTCTTGGGCTTTGAAGAATCAAACTGACAAGTAGGAAATAGAACAATTTTAGGCATCAAACTTTTCATTTGAGAAATGAGAATGCAACTTAAAAACTACATTTTAAAATATACATTCAAAGTACTCAAAACATACTGAGTCAGGTTTAATTGAAAGAAGAGCAAGTACAAGTGTATGGTTTTGCAAGCATTAAAGATGCTCTTTGAATAGACTGGACTCATGTCAGAGATGTGGGATTTGATTTATGAGATGCAGTGCTAATTAAGAGTTGTTCCAGGCCAGGGATTCAGAATTATTCCAAAGACAGCAGAGTAAATGTACTGTGGTGGTTTAACCAACTGAAACCAGGACCATCTACTCTGCGTTTTGAACATTAAAAATGGCAATATATTAAATGCATCTTTTAAAGTAAAAAAAATACATCTATGTAGCCAAATGAACTAGATTAAATGTATATTTATTAATTTCGGAAAAGGAATGAAGGTTGAATGGCAAAGCCAAGACAAGGGGAGACACTCCATAAAATACTTACTGCACTTTGCCTGGCAGTCTAGGTGACATTTTTGTAAGAAAATAAAACTAAACATCTTGCACCAAATTCCATTCAACAGTAAAATACAAGCAATTCCCAAATGAAGAAGTCTGGTGTGCACCAGCCAAGGGGCAGAACAAGTAACAAGTTGATTTGGTAACTTTGTTTTTATGTATTTTGTGGCGACACCTCCTACATGAGCAGAGAAGGACCCTGGCACAGAGTGACTGAACAAATGATGGAAAACCCAGAAGAGCTGGCTGTGGGTACATGGGCTGTGACATGGAATGAGGCGCAGCACATTCCTGAGCAGAAAGAACAGGGTGAAAAGACATTCTTGAAGGAACTACGGGCAAAAATTGCTACGAGCCAACATTTGTCTCGACAGGTGTCTGGCAAAGGACAGGATTGGGGAAACAAAGAAGCAACATTGGGAGGAAAACAACAAAAAGGCAGCATTAGAAAATGGGAACAAGTCAGATATCAACCCAGACAAAACAAGCTGAAGAGAAACATGACACTGTCATGGAGCATGGAACTGTTCTAACAGCCTTAAAAAGCAGGGTGGAAACAAAACCTGGGGTTTTTCGGTGACTGCAAAACTAAGAAGAAAAAGCTGGACAAACACACAAACAAAACCCACCAGGCTACAACTGGATTAGTATTAACAGTATTAAACACGAAAAACACGAACAACATCCCATCAAACACACTTGACAAGGAGATACAGTGAATGGAACCAAAATAATAGCAGGAGAGGTACAGAGAGAAAAGTATAAGTATTCAAAGAAACAAAAGCTGATTCGAACATACATTTTCCTGAGCTATGTTCTAAAGAAATGGAATATTTCAGAATTATCCAACAGAATAGTGTTACGTGGGAGGCAGGAGCATGGCTAGGAAGGGATGTACAGGAACGTGACCTGGTTAGCAACAGAACCAACCATTCAAATTAATTTTTCTGGTTGGTTGGGTTTTGTTTGGGATTGTTTTAGGATTACAAAGAGCAGCTTTTTGAAGATAAAAACTCATCACTGCTAAATTAATGGCAGAATTCATTCAAACCCATACTGAACACTGGTGAAGCACTTGAGAAGATGTACTTTACCTTTGCTTTTCCTTCAAGGGCTCCAGTTCCAGCATAGATCTTACTGACAGAATCCCCATTGACAGACCACATGGATCGGAAAACCTCCTGGAAGCGAGTCACTAACTGAGGCTTCTCAGCCAGCCCCAGCACCTCCAGCTGCTTGGTTAGCATCTGTAACAGGGGAACACAGCATTAGCAAAAAACCCAGCAAACCAAAAACAAAAAATAACCCCACTTCAAATACATTTCTTATAAGGCATGTCGTGTTTTTCAGAAGATATGCATAAACCCCCACAAATCCTGTGGGTTTATATGTCTCATTCTGAGCAAACTGTCAGCACAACATGCTTGAAAGGCTGCATCACCCATGTAATTCAGCACCAACACTGCATCTTCCTTTGAAGATAGGCAGTAATGCAGGAAAAAAATTACATAGCTGATTTGTAAATGTTTTCACATTGAAGTTGACCAAACTAAACACAAAAGCCATTTTCAAGAGCTTTTACAAATCTTTAAAACCTTAGGGTGTGTGACAGAAGGAGAAGGAGCCTCAAATAACAGACACAGAATGGCAAAGGCACAATTCTGAAGGCTGGGCAGCAATTCACAAAAGATGCAAAAGGAAACTTGCAAAACAAAATTAAGAAGAAATAGACAAGAAGTTTTAGAAATTGGGTGCTTGCTCTGATAATTTTAGGGGGTCATCTAGAGTTCAGTACCTGTTACTTTAAGTATTACTGTCTTCAAGAAAGCATTCATATATCTCATTTAATAGCATTTTAAATTTAAGTATGCAGTTCCTCAGGATTAGCCATTTCCCTTATTAATTAGTTGTATACTTTTAGCTCTCATACTTTAGCTGAAATAATAATTCTCATTGCTGAAAAACTTGGCACACCTGGTTTAAAAAAAAAAGTTGTATTTATGCAGTTTTTAAAAGGATATGACAGGAAAAAACAGAGCTAGATAGCTATGTTTGACATGTAATACTCAACACATCAAAAATGTAAGAAGCGTCTTCTGCCACAGCAAACTGGGTAAATGCAGCAGCCAAGCACTACACAGTCCACCATCAGATAGGTCTGTTCCAAAACCAACACCTCTAAGTTGTCACAGAAATTCCTCTTAAGAGGGGAATTTTAACTCAATAAAACTCAGAAAACAGAAGGATAATGGCTTGACCTTGCAGCACGCACGTATTTGCATTTCCAAACGCGCTGAAGGCCTTGTCTCTGGCAGCCAGGCCAAGGAGCAGGTCCCGCTGGAGGACGCGGCTGTGAAAAGCCCATTGCCCTTCCCAGGGAAGGGGAGGCTGCTCTCCCCCCCAGGGCCCGGCTGCACGCAGTTCCTACCTCCAGGCCCAGGAAGGCCTGCACGCTGTTGGTCCTGTCCAGGCAGTCCAGGCAGTTGGTCCTGACGGTGCCACTCTGGGACCTGCGCCAAGGACAACGGGACAGGGAAACACTGAAACCACTCACCCAGCACACAGCTCCTCAGCACAGGCAGGCACAGAGCAGCACACCAGGGCACTGTCAGCGCCCCACAAGAACACCGTAAACGTGGCAGCAACACGGGGTGAGCTTCCAGCGCTCACTGAGCACAGCTCAGGCTGTTTCTGCAAATAACAGCAGTCCTCCTGCTTCCCCTGCTCCCAGTCCTTCTTGGTTAAGTGCCATGCGAGATTAAGGTTTCTTTTCAAGCACTTAAACTAACACACTTCCAAAGAACCTCAGAGAGAAATAACTTGTAGTTACAACAAAAATGAAAAAAAAAAAAAAACATAAAAACAAACCTACTGAGTCAGTTCTTGAATTTTCTTTAACTAAAAGTAACAGGAATTCATGATCTAACTAAAGCCAATTCCAGTGCCTCAGTACTTGCAGATAAAGATAAAAAACAAGCCTCTCCCCTTTAGCCCAAGGGATGCTTGAGGCCTGTAAGCACTCAGGACTGCTGCACTTCCTTTGGGAAAAGCCCAGGAACTCCTGCTAGAAGCTCTCAACAGGATCATGTTGAGCAGCACCCATGGGCTGCTTGCTCAGCTCAGACTACAAACACTGATGGCCCTCCCAAGGACACACGTTATCCCCCACTGGTGGCATTCCCACTGCACACCAAAGGCAGGGTGGTTTCAGCACCTTTAGAGACCTAACCAAAAACTGCAAGTTCTGAACAACTTGCTTCAAGATTTTTCCTTTTTAGCATTAGTGTCTCTGCATTTCATTTGAAATACAAAGCAAAAAGCCTGACATTTCCCAAGGGAGACAGTTTATGAACTCACAAGCATAACCACCTTCTATTAACACAACTCCTTGAGCTGTCACAAGCCACAACTCTTTTTTGCTTTCCGTCTGTTGAATTTTCATTTGTGATGGCATTAGTTGAATCCCCCAATTAAAACCAAAATGCCACTTTCAAAGCTTTTTGGAGCTCATCCCCTCATCATTCAGGGAGAGCCTCACTCAGCACCCTGCCCTGCATTAGTTAAAAGGACTAAGGGTGTGGAAGGGAGCAGAGAAGGACTGTTGCCTATTCTATCCCTGCTTCTCTTTTCCTGCTGAGATGAGAACAGTCGTTGCTCCAGGAATCAGGAATAAGGACTGAGCAGAGCAGGATACATGCATCTGAATCCTGCTTGAGAGAATGGAATCTCTCAAACGGGGGATCCAGGCACAGCCAAACCACTGTCCTGAACACAAACATTTACACCACACAAAAACGGCACTGTGGGTCCATCACCGAGGGAAGTGCTCAGCCTGTTACACAGCAAGATGGAAAAAGAGACATTAATTCCATGTGGCTGCCTGCTAGAAAAGGGATCACTGACCCTTTCACAAAATCCTGAGGTGAAAGGCCTGAAATTAATTCCTGCCCCTTGAAAGTCTCACAGAGATCATCTTTAGAGATTTTTAGAGCACACACAGAATGAGACAAGATCTCACCAGAGTAAAACGGTGACTCATAGTTCAGCTGTTAAGGATCACCCAGATACACTAAAACCACAACAACAGACGCAACATGCTTTCTCTTATCTTCCTGCTGAGGGGTGAAACACATCCCAGCACCACATTTTAATCTGAGGAAAGCTGTACACACAAACCTTTTCACTTCCTTCCCATCAAAATAGAAAAATCCACACTCCAAGAATTTCTGGACTTGAGGTTTAAGCACGCTGTGTAGTTTCTCTGCCTTTCCACCTTTAACCATCTGGTGATAGTCAAAGTTCACCATTTTGATATCAGCTGAATGTTCAGATGCTTTCAAATGGCTCTGGCATTGGAGACAGAAAAAAAAAGTATCAATATACCATTACGTGAACACACAGAAGTAGGAGCTAAACAGGAGATTACTAATATTTTAAAAGTGCTTTTATTAGCTTTCTTTTAGGTAAAATGAAACCACTTTTATCACCATTGAAATTAATCACTCAGAACTGATTAATATTTCACATGTGCATTTTGTTTCCCTTGTCACAAAGTCAGGTTTGGCCCTAAGTCAGGTTTGCCCCTTACTCCCCCAGGGGCTCTGTAAGGGCTTCATTGCAAACGAGCCAATTGCAAGGATATGCACAGGGAAAGAACAGCCATACTCACCTGGAAGGCTTTGCTGAGCATGTGCTCCCCTTCCTTTGCCCCCAGTAAATTTACAATAATTTGCTTGCCATATAAATTTTTAAGTGTTTGGAAATGCCTGTTAACAGAAGAAAAATTCCACAGTCATTTTCTGGCACACAAAAATGAACAGCAACACCTGCAACACTGAGAAGCTGGAAAGTATCAAACAAATTTTATTCACACTTGTCAACAAAGCATTGAAAGGCACAAGCAATCCCCACCAAGTTCCCAGCTTTGCTCAATTCCACATTTGTACAGACAAAGCCTCCCCTTTGGAATAACATATCCCATCTCTGTGATGGGATAGAACTTATCAGAGGTTTTCAGTGCATTAGCAGAACCTTGAGATGATTTTACCTGTCAAAAGCCGGTGCATTCGCCTCAAAGCCCCTTGACATCCTGACACGGTGGGATCCCACCTACAACACCAAGAGCACATTCAGTTGTCTTGTTTGGAGAGAAATGCTGCTATGTCTAAAGAACCCAGAGTCCCTGCAAGGCACCAACTATTTTAACCTTTCCTGTGAGAAATGTGCCACAGCAGTAGGAGCCGAATCAGTCCCCCTTTCCAGAACATTGTGATGAAATTGTATTGCAGTAACTCCAGATCCTTACTGACTTCTTGAGAAGACTTCTCCTCAAGAGCAATTCAGAAGAAAACAGCCTTTTTGAATGTCCTTGGATAACCCATTTAAAGAGGAAAAAGAACTTCCAAGAGGAGACATGGAACAAAGAATGGACAAAAGAAACTTTTGGACTTGAGAGAAGCAGGTTTGGTGAGACACAATAGCACCCACATGCTCTCAAGGACCACCTCATCCTCACAGGCAGCTGGGAAGCAGAGCCCAAAGGCTACTGGATGATGTTTAAAAGGACATGAATAACAATTATCTCTATCTCCTGCTCACCTGCAGTCCTGGCTGCTCCCAAAATAATGGAACAGATCCTCGAATCTGTATGAAAGATGACACAGAGTCATCCAAATAGATCACCTGGTAAGGAAAGTAAAGCACAGTATTAATAATTATCACAGTCTAAGATTCTCGAAATCTTAGCTTTACCTAAACATGGAGCAAATACAATATATTTGTGCATCACACGTTCCACACTACAAACTACAACACTGTTTCCAAGACTCTGAACAATTCCTACAACAAATTCCATCACCCTCATGCTCCCCTGCAGAATCCAAATTCACAACGTGTACAGAAATACAGCTTTTATTATTTGGCCTTGAGTAAGTTCTGCACTAGGAGTAGGATGTTTGAAACAACTTGGTAAGACCTTCCTGCAGGAACAGTTAAAATGAACACCAATGCACAGAGAATCACCGTGCAGCCCACTCAGAGCCCTGGCACAGATTTTCTGCATCAGAAACCAACATATCACAGTCCATGAAGTACCCGGGAAAGGAAAACTGCAGTGGAATAACACAGGAAAGGCAAACTGCAGTGGAATAACACAGGAAAGGCAAACTGCAGTGGAATAACACAGCACAGCCATTCAGCAACACTGGCACACCAGGAAACTTGGGCACAGCAAGTGTAACTAGGGTGTTGTGACTGAACAACTGGCACTGGAGGTGCACAAGCAGAGCCCTTCCTGCACGGAATCCTCCCTCAGTCACTGGGCTCTGGAAGGAGTCAGTCAGCCAAAGAAACCTGGAAGCACGAACACAGGAACAACCCCTGCAGGAACCGCCCCTGCAGGAACAGGCTACCAAGGCAAGCCAGCACAAAGGATTTAGCAGGCTCTCACATTTCTGCGTGATGAGGGCAGAGCCATGACACTCCAAGGCAGCAGAAGGACAGTGGCTCTAGAGGCTGCCTTCCAGAGGAGCTGTGCTAAGTGCAATGCTTTTATTTTTCCTGAGCCACAAGGTTCCAGTGTTTTGGTATTTGCCCAAAATCCCTTTTGCCTGTTTCTCTTGCTTCAGATTAGCTCAGGCCAGAAGGGGCACACGCAGCTCCAGGGGCTCAGGGGAAGCACAGCCACCCACAGGAGTTCAGCACCTTCTTAAGCTGCTGCAACTCAGCCCCAGGCATGCCCTGCCATAAGCCACACTAAACACCAAGATCATCAAATCACATAACCTGCTTAGCGTCCTCATTTAGCATCAAAGAAACCATTCCAATACCTGCTGATGCCAGACTTGACCCGTGATACATTGACTTAGAGCAAGAATCTCACCATTGCAAAGACTGAGGGCTTCCACTGCCTTGCCAGCCCAGCTGTGGGCACTGGGCACGCCATACCTGCTCCGTCTCCACGAAGTTGGCCACGTGCCCGTCGTCGTTGGTGCCGCGCACGTTGAAGCGGGTGCCCGCCCGCTCGCAGCTCAGCCGGGAGATGAGACAGGCCTTGGCCTGCTTGTGAGCGGCGTAGATGGTCCTGATCTCCACGCCCCCACACATGAGCCGCAGCAGCCACTCGTCACAGCTCACCCCGTAGTGCTTCAGGTGCAAGTGCAGGGACTGGTTCCTGCAGGGGAACACAGCCAAACAACCAGAGGGAATTGCAACTCAGCTCCAGCTCTTAAGCTAACTCCTCGCATTTCACACCCACTAACACCAATGGGACCAGGAAAACAGGCATGCTACAGTTTTGTGATGTAACTCTCATTAAATCTTCCTGAAATTGCAAATAGCCCAATAAGAAAATGGGGTGAAGCTATCAATTTCCATGACCCTAAAATAATAACCTTCATAGCCCTTGTTTGTCACCCCCAAAAAACAAAACAACACTAAGTTGTTTATACTGCTCTGCTCAGCCTTGTTTGGAGAAGCCAAAGATTACAGACTCCAGGAAAGCAGGACAGGATTCCAGCGACAGGGTTACTTGTTTTGTAGTGTGTAAAGCCCCACACTACCTCACACCACCACAAAATAAAGCCACAATAGAATAGATATTGAATACTCCATTATATGTCATTATTACATGCCACCTAACCCTAACCTGGTCACGAGAGAGGCTCCCAGAAACACATTCCCAGCCAACTGGCTCTCTTTGCTTTTAAACACCAATTTCAGGGCTGGGTGCTGGTACTCCATGTACTGCATACATGACTCTCTAACAGCAGCCACTGCTCACATGAAAGGAAGATCCGCAGTTTGAATGCACCTGCACAATTACCAGCACTAAGCAATGCTGCATTACGCAAGAAAGACTAAAGTTTGGGTTTTGCGAGATTTTCTGTTTGCCTCACTTTAGTGGGGCTTGGCTTTTGATCCTCTTTGGAAACATTCAGTTGTATAAAATCGGAGCAAAGTTTTCAGCACAGCACAGCAAAGCCAACTCCAGGAAGATGCCTGGTTGTGCCTCTGCCCAGAAAACTCTACTGGAATTGCAAACAGCATGTTCATTCTAAGTCTCTAACGCATTGTAAATCTCTAGCTCTCAAATTTTAGCCTTTTCATCCTAAACCTGAGTATACAGGTGCATTATAATAGGACACACAGCCAAAAGTCTTGCCCTGGGCACTCTGAGCAGGAACACCCCCAGGAAGCTCACTGAGGTGCATATGCAGAATGCTTCCTGTTCTTGACTTTCAGTGCATATGCAAGAATACTCCCTTTTCTTGGCTTTCAGTGGTTGCATTTCTAGACCTTGGAATCTGGACATTCCAGCCACCTCCTGTCAGGACTGGTCCTTGCTAAAAACCCACAGAACAGTGTCACTGCCAGAGTTTTACAGCAGGGGTCAGAACCAGCCCAGCTCACTTTGACAGGGTTACCAGGCACTGTTTCTCTGAAGCCCTGACTGATCCATGGAGAGCCAAGTTTTTTTCCAGATGCACGGACAAACAGCAAGGTCTCTACAAGCCCTCTAAACCTACATCAAGGAATAATGTTTCTGAAAACCTGAGCTTATTTCCTTCCTTAACAATTTTTTCTTGTATTTGACCAGATTCCTCTACCTGACTGAGACCAAAGAAGCACTGGCTCCTATGCTGGAGCTGGTTGGGTGTATTTTGGCCAGCAGAGGGGAATGGATGTAGCTTTTCACCTGTTCTAACGGTGTAAAGCCAAATCTTCAGCACCCAACCGAGACACCCGGACACACAGAGCATTTTTAGCAAAAGCTGAGGGGAAGAGAATTTCTGACATGTCAGGGTGCATTACTGGCATTATTTAAGCTGCTGATCGACAGAAAGAGTAGTATTCCTCTCACCAAAAATTCTCTGTGATAAAACAATACTTTATTCCAAAAAATCCAGTAAAATGATAGTAAATGCAGCAGCCAAGCAAAGTGCACTTTGTAGCAGAGCCCACCAGCTGTCTCAACAAAACCCGCAATATCGCATTTTTTTGAGTAACAAAGCTTTTGAAGTGCTTTCTTATGTTGGAAACCCCCTTGGAATCTATCTACAAACAACACAATTTTAGAAATCAGGATGTTCTAAAAAACAGTAATTTTTTTCCTTTGAAGTTTCATAACCACACCCATTTAAAAAACTGACAACTGATGAAGAATTAGGAGGCACCAAAACTGAAACACAACATCACAGGCAATGTTCAGATGAAAATACAATACAAGCAGTGAAAAATCTGTGCCTTCCAATTAAGAAGCTTCCAAGCGGTCACAGAAACAGCCTGTCATTAGTAATACACTTCTGCCCTCCGAGCTGGAGTAATGCTAGTCAATGTCAAGGTTTGTGGGAGAAAGGTGCACACATAAGAGCTGGGAAGGACAGGGACAAGCACTTGCCAGGCATTACTGTGCAAAGGAACTCACGGTGTAACGCTGCCGGAGCACTTGTGCACTCACCAGAAGAACCTGTTGTCAGTGGTGTGCTCCTGCATGCTGCGGTGGGCGCTGAGGCTCAGGTCCAGGCTGACCCCCGTGGCAGACCAGGCGAAGTAGAAGCTGCCCGAGTTGAGCACCTTGCGCACCTCGGAGACGCGGTCCTCGTCCGCAGGGTCCGCGCGCAGCGACACGAACTCGGTGCACGTCACCCGGAACACCTCCGAGTCCTGGATCTTGCCCACGGACATGCACCCCGTCACCAGCACCAGGTAGTGCAGCAGCGTGTCCCCTGCAGCACAGGGAGAGAATGCACCTCAGCAGAGCAGGTGCTGATCCATTCCTGTACTAAAGGCTCACAAACCCACCCCAGTGTGCCTGAAAACGTACACAGAGCCAATGCCAAGGAGAAACTACTCCGCAAACAGCAGGGACTGCAAAAACAGAAGCTATTTTTGTCCACTCCCTCATTTCTGGGAGCGCTCCAAATTTGTAAGTTAGTCTGCAAAGAAAAAAATCAAACCAAACAAACAGAAAAAAATAAGCCCAGTTTCTGTTGCAAGGATGCAGCTGCACAGGAGCGGCACAGGGTTGTGCCACAAATGAAAAACACAAGTTTCACATCTTTGACTCACCGAGGTTTAACCTTAGCACGCCCAAGAGCCCGTATGCATCCATGACTTTGGAGTACGTGTTCTTGATTGTGTCCTTTTCTGCAGAGGCTGGGGAGAGGAAATGAAAGATCTGCTGATGTAAAAGCCCCAGCACTATGGCAGCGAGAACGAGACACTCCACACTGAAAACTCCAAACTGAGGGATCACAAAGCAGCTGCTTACTGAGGCTTCTGGAGAGAAATCAAAATGCATGAGCATATGGCACTTGATAATGGAAAATGAGGGGTTGACTCTGTGACAAAGTATGATCGTGCCATGTTTTTCAGCAATAAAAAAGCAAAACTCCAAGTGACATTAAAGGAGAACGCTGGCATTTTAACAACATCATCTCTTGTTATAAAAAGCATGTACAGGACAGACAAATCAGATGACTGAGAAGGCTCTCCTGTAATTAAAATTGGTGCTTAATGTTGTTTTCTTCATGGAAAAAAATGATCCTTTTTAAAATACCCTTTTTCTCCAAGAATAAAGCCATCATGTGGCAGCGTTATCTCTGCAAAAGACTGCTACAAGTCCATTTTAACTATCTTAGAAATATTCCAAGCAGATCAGAACTCTCGCAGGTCCGCAAAAACTGGTATTGAAAAGCCATGTCTTACATGAATGGGGAAGACAATTCCCACAGGCAGTTTTGAAACAGAACCCACAAAATAGCCCTGTCATATTTTAGAAGAAATTAAAGTTGATCTGCCGTGGCTCTCCTGGGAGTTCAGTGAATATTTGAGCCCTTCCATCAGCACTGTAACAGCCAGAGCAGCAGATCCCTGGATCCCACCTGGCCTGAGCTTCTGCTCACGACCACGACTGCACCAGGAGGGAACACCAACAATTCCAGCCTGGCCACTGGATCTGCACGGATCAGGATTCCATGGCTCCCAACCATCAGCACCGTTCTGCTTTGGCACTGAAAACCTCAGGACATGACATGGAGAGGAGTAAATCAAAATGCCCATCCGCCCTGGCATTCTGCTGTCCTCCCTCTCACATCAGCTGCATCATTTACAATAAAATCTCTATTTTATTTAGAATAAAAACCCTCTATTTCACCTACAACTGCTCTTCCCAACAAGCATCCCCAAAGATCAGTACAGCCCTGCCTGTGCACAGGCACAACCCTTGTGTTCAAATATCCGCCAGCTCTTTCAATAAAGTGGATCAGACACTTAAAATAGATGAAACAATTATTTAACCACAGCCTGAAATCCAACCCTATTCAATGTTTTATTCAGTGGACTTCTTAAAAGTTTCTTTACCTTACTGCACTAATATTCCTTTAACACAGATGTAATAAAAATAGTTTGATAGCAATATGAAGATCTACTTCTGAAGTCCTCACCCAGTGTGAGTGCTAAGAACCTGCAGCTCATCTAAAAACATGTTGTGAGCATAACCAAACTGCGTTTTTCTTAACCAGAAAACCACTGGGCTGGGAAGAACTCCTAAACCTCAAACCCTGGTTCCTTCAGTCTGTTTTTGAGAACGGGTTTCACGATACCAACGCACTCTTCTAAACTCAGTTCCCAGAAAGCTGCCGTGTTCTCCCTCCACAACTGAAATGATTATGGAAAGATCAGGTTTCCTTTCAAACTTCTTGCAGGATTTTCCTTAGAGGCGCCTGCTGGGATTTTGTGACATGTCAGAACAATGCTTTTTCTGTCCCACGTGGATTTATTCTCTTTTTCCAGTGCAGAGAATGCTGGATATCCTTGCTAAGACTCAAAAAGTAAATTAAGTAACATGGGCTTTGCAAATTTAGACCAACAAAAAAGGCCCACAAAGGCCAATAGAGCAGCAAAGGGTTGCAAAACCAACCAACTAATCAAATAAAACCAGAGCAGCTTACTGTGGCTGGTCAATTGCTGCTTGTTTAAAGTGCCCAAGAACCAACCAAAAGTGTTTCATGCCATGCTTTTCATTTCCATTGGCCCCAATTCAGTGTGACCTCAAAGCTTTCCCACAGTGACCACCTCAGTGTTTCTCTCACACTGCCTGCACTTTTCCCACCTCAAGTTGTTTTTTAAGGCCAAAGCTCACATGACAAAACGTCAAATTTGGCACCACGTCCTCCATCCGGCCCTGGTCCATGCCCACCAGGCTTCTGCTTTCCAGGCAGTGCCCAGTGAGGAAGTTGCTGTGGTCAGCAGTGTTACAACATCCAGGAAAAGCACTGCAGCTTCTGCAAACCACGATGGACTCGGGGAGACACAGCTCCACCACACTCCTTCCCTTTCTCCTCCCAAGGACTCCTACCCAGCCTCCTGATCAGGCCAGATCTGCTCTCTGAGAGCCCAAGGCACCAGTCCTACTGACCCCATCTGCAGCCCTCCAAAAACAGAAAGGTTTTATCCTTGCAGGATCACTGTTGGGCACCACCAAGGAACCCAAACCAAACTAACAAAAAACTGCACAAGATAACAACACTTGCAAAGTGATTTTCAAATCAATTTGTAATGTACTCCGGAGAAAACCCAATCTGCAGTGTCAAGAGAAAAACCACAAAATTTCAAGTCACTATTTAGTAAGGATTAACAGCCAAGAGCATTTTAAAACACCATCTGTAAAAGGCACACCTGCTCAATCACAGACTCTCACAAGAAAGGTGAACAATTAATTATTTTGAAGGGAGTACATCAGCCCTCCCAGTTTTACAGAAATGGAACCCCATCAACAATACTGTTTTCGGGATAATCTGCTTCAAGGTGTATTCCCCTTCATTCCAGATGCAGAGATCAGTTTCCCAGTTTTAACACCTGAAAGGGTCGGATCACACTGAAAGTCACTGGGTAGGCTTTCTCTGTTCTTGGTGTGCTCACAGGGACCATGAGACAGCACATTTCAGTCAGTGCCTACAGTTCCCAGGTAGAACATGGGACTCTCAGAATGCTTTTCCTTCAGACCCAGGACTTCTAACTTACACTAGACGAGACAAAGCCCACACAACTATCATTTTAAAAGGTTTAGAACCTAAAAAAATCTGAAAAAACTGTGAAAAATTTAGGAACACCATTTGGTATTGATCTTTCAAGATTACGGTTTTCAAGGGTTTTGTCAAATTACGACTGTCAGATTTTTGGTATTTAAAGCTAAAACCCAAATATTACCACAATCAGAACAGTCACCACTTTCACCTATTAAATTAACCAACCAAATATCTATTTTACTACTTTTGACACCTCTTCTTTTGACACTTTTTGGCTCAGCTCACAATGCTGGGGATGAGAAAACCCTGCCACATTGCTTTTCAAGGCCTGCTGAGACCACCTTGGCTGATCTGCATGGAAGGATTTACTCACTAAGGAGTGAGTAAACTGAGTACCACGGCTCCCCACGGCAGTGAACAGCTACCAGGGTGCACACAGGTTACTACAGATGCCGGCAGCCCAGGTGTGCCTCCCCTGCTCACACCTGCAGTGACACTGAGGTCCCAGGGATGCCGTGACGCTCACGGCTCCGTGTTTATCAGACAGAATGTTCTCCATGGCAGGGACAGCAGCACAGACAGCTTAGCACTCATGTGGGATGAGTCACCAGCAAGAAAGGGAGAGAACACACTCCTGCCCAGCCAGGGAAACCTATCCAGTTCAGACATCTCAGAAAGCCCTATTTCAAAGGAAAAATACACTACCCATGCAACAAAAACATATCTATGACAGCCTCCCACTAAATCCCAAACAACTCAGCAGTGAAGCTGCTGGCATTTAAAACCCAGGTGCTCTCACCAGGTTTGAGAAGGATCCCCACACTCCAGTAACCCAATACCAACCAAAGAGGTGTTAAATGCACACAGGAAAGCAAAGCATGGCTCAGGTGATCAGCCACAGTAACATGAGATAATCCACACAGAGCACCTCCAGGAGAAGCTTGGCCTGGGCTGCTCCCACGTTCAGACTGGGGGGTTACACAACCACCACCTCTGAACCATCCCTTCCACCCTGTTCCCTGCTTCCCTCGGACCTGGCTGACAGAAACAGCACATGGCACACACTCTGAACGCCAGGTGCTGCACCACCTGAGCCGTGCAGCATTTCCTACCCAGGCTGGGCTGAATCCTCTGAATCATCCTGCAGAGCCTCACCAAGGGCATGGGGAGGAAGGTTAAAGCAGTTTTATCCTTCCCTCAGCACAGTGACACATGTGCTTCCTTTAAGATGGTGTCTGCAGGACCAGTAAGCTCCCACTCTGTTCTCATAGCCCATTTCAACGCCAAATTTCTGTACCTGGATATTCCAGGAGCTGCAGTTCACTAAGGCTCTCAGAACTGAGCCACAGGAATCAGTTTTAATGCTAAAATGTATTTCACTGGGCTGTGCAGGTATTATCTACTCTGCTGTGCATGTATTATCCACTCCACACACAGCTAAGAACTATGATCACCTATAAGGCTAAACGTGTTAATTCATCTCCAGTATTTACTAAAATATTTGGGAAAATGTCTAACAGTCTTGAGGTCAGCATTGTCAATTTTTGTACTCTAAAAAGCGGCAGCACCATCATCAAAACCCAGAAGCTTTTGGCAGTTTAAAGTGATGCTGTTCTGGATTTACATTGATATATACTTGGTCGGACCATTTTTCTGTCTATTCACAGTGATTTTACAAACATGGAAATCTTGCCCAAGGCACAGCAGTATTGCATTAACTTGGTCTATATTTTGTGCAAACACCTGTAAGTTTGTACAGCTACAGCCTGCAATCTTCTGGCTGGATTCTGTGACACGACTGGTGAGATAAAGCAACACTTCACAAATCTTCCCAAGTAGTAATAACTGTACTCCTTTAAATACCTGGTAAAAAGAACAGATACCAGAAGGAAGCAAGCAGAAAAAGAGAAGAAAGAAAGCTGAGCCAGGAGACTGCTGGGCCTTTTCTGCTGTCAGTTTAAGACTGTGATCTTCAACCATTAACAAAAGTATCAGCACATAACGAATTTAACGAATTTAGGGAATTAGGTGGAAATAAAAGAGAGGGAATTAAAGCAAAATGCCACTGTAAATATTCAGTGGAAAACTATGCCCATGCACCAGAGAGCAAAAGAATAACACGCCTCCTGGTTAAGATGACTGCAAACAATGCTCAGTAACTACTGCCAGCTGAGAACGAGCATGTGCTGTGACCTAACCCACCAGCCAGAACCCCAAGGACACTGCTGTGCACATTAATGATGAGCTACTCCAAAGCACAGAACACAAGAGGAGAGAGGCTTCCAAGCTCCTTCAGGGCTGCCTTCCTCTGCTCAGTAACAACAGGTGGGCAAGAACATGGGATTTAATTCTTAGGAAAGGCCATTTATCCAGGTGCCTGCAGTGTACCCTGGCACAAGAAGTGACTCACTGCCCTTTTTGAGCATAATCTTCAGGAATAAATCATTTCTCACCTGTTAGCCCTTAAGCAGCTCAAGCACGTTCCATAATTACCAAACACAGGATAAAACAACCTGTTCCACAAAACTCCAAAACATTTCACAGCTTGCACTAAACCTGTTTGCTGCCTTTATGACTGGACACTTATCCCCAGTCCACACCACAGAGCCTTATGGATACTGCTACCAAAGCCAAGGAAATTACTACACTTGCTCCCAATCCACACCAGAGGGCCTTATGGATACTGCTACCAAAGCCAAGAGGATTACTTGAATACATGGTAAGCAGAAACTGTACAAGAAAAACAAAAAGCAGAAATTTAAAAGCCGGAGCAAAGCACCCACTGTTCACCTGGACCATCACACAGCTGCAGCAGCCACGTCAGTCACTGCCTGGCCTCCAACAGATGCTGGCTAAAGAGAAAACTGCTGTCATGGAATGAACACTTTCTACAGAGGAGCCAAAATCCAGCTCAGGAAAGCTGTGCAACCAGGTGCTTTGACTTCCTAAAGAACACAAACACATTTTATAATATTACATATTTTAAAAGTCTACGTAGAGGCCTTAAGGTTCTCTTCTGCACTTCTCGTTTTAGTGTTCTTTAGCAAAACAAAAAAGGAGAGGGCAAAAATTTAAGGAACTACCTCATGCATTTTTCACTTAAGACATGTAAAAATAACCTTGCAATGTAAGACATCCTGCTTCAAAATATTACTCATTTTATTACAAGACAGAGCAATACTCAGTCTAGAGGGAGGTGAAAAATACAGTGGCAAAATAAAGCTAAAAACCAAAAAGCTATCAAAAAATCACACAAAATAAGATAAAACCAAATTATGATATAACATTAAAGAACACAGAATTTATTGCTATGAAATGCAACATCAGAATTAGCTGGTCAGTGAGTTATCACACATTCAAAATAGGGTTGTTCAGAACCCAAGAAACAAGGTGATGTTGGAGGCAATTATAAGAAAGTTTAGTGGACACGAAAATATAGATGCATAAAGAAATGTAATGAAATGTGCAACACTCTCTCTCTACAGATGAAGATAAGAAACTGTCTCTTTTCTCATTTAAAGCAGAAGCCTCTCCATCAGCAGAGTTGCTCCTCTGCATTCCCCAAATGAAATGGCTCACACAGCGCCAGGTGTGCCACCCCTCCCACACAAACCCCGATGGACTCACAGAGGACAGCCACGGCTCCGGACTCGAACATGAGGCACTCCTCCCTGCTCCTGGTCTCCACCATCACGCTGAAGGGAGGCGGGTCCAGCTTGTGATACACTCGGAACCCCTTGCTGAAAGCCATGGTGCCTCGGCAGGGCAGCCCTGGCAACACAAGATGGATGGTGTTAGTGATCCAGCCTGCGACAGACTGGGTATCCCTTGCTGAAAGCCATGGTGCCTCAGCATAGGCAGCCCTGGCAACAGAATCGTGTTAGTGAAACCCCCCTGCAAAGCTGGTTTGAATCCTTTCCCAGGGATTTCACGTGTTCAACAAAAACTACCAACAAATCCCCTGCTCCCCCATCCTACCTCACGAGATTTGGTTTACCTAAGTCCAAAAAAATACAGGGATTACCTAAAGATGGCATAAGAGTGTTCCAAAAACAGAACTAGCCAGAGAAACACCCTTCAACATTTGGATTTATTTGAAAGCTTGCTTAAGAAAACGAGAATTTTACAGAATCCCTCATTGGTTTGTGCTGGAAGGGACCTTGAAGCTCATCCGGTGCCACCCCCGTGCCATGGGCAGGGAAACATTCCAGTATCCCAGGTTAATCCAAGCCCTGTCCAACCTGGCCTTGGATAATTCCAGGGATCGAGCAGCCACAGCTTCTCTAGGCACCTTGTCCCAGGGCCTCAACACCTTCTCAGGGAACACACCTAAATCTAACCCTACTCCATTTTAGCTTGAATTTCTTTCCCAAAACTTGATAAACAGGATGTCTTCTCGGGGAAATAAAACAAAAAATAGTTTTCCAGCTACCAGCAATATGGAAGAGCAGCAGCCACCTTAATGGTATACCAGTGCCAAAAGCAGAGGGAGAGCCTTCAATTTTTAGATCTATTTCACCAATTCTGCCCTTGTACAAAAGGACAGGATATTTTAAACTCTGAAGCCGTCAAGACATTTTAAAGGACTGAACAAACACATCAACCTATTTTTGGCTTTCCCCCCGCCTTCCTTCACGAAAGCAGCGTTTGATTCGGATGTAAACCCTGCCCTGCGGCGGCCGAAGCATCGCAGTGCCGTGCTGGTGACGCTGCCTGCCAGCCACACGCGAGTGCGATCCTAAAAACCCCCCCGGAACTCTCTCAGCGCAGTAAACCAAAAACAAACGCGAGAGCAGCCCCATAGCCGTGCTGAGCATCGGCAGAACGGGCCCAGCGAGGGTCTTTCGTTGCGGGGCCTGCCCTCCCTTGCCGGCAGCTCCGTGCCCTCGGAGCAGCGCGCACCGCCCGCCCCGGCCTCTGCCCGACCCCGCCGGGCCGCCGCAGGGACCGGCCTGGCCCATCCCGCAGGAGTCCCCCGAGCCCCGGCGGCGCCGCCCCGCTCACCGTGCGCCCGCCCGGCCGCCCCGCCCGGTGCCGCGGACCGGCGGGATCCGCTTCCTCCCGGCCCGCGTCCTTCCTTCCTTCCTTCCGCACTGCGCCGCCCGCCCCGGAGGGGAGGAGCCGGGGGCGGGCACTGGCCCCGAGCCGGGACGGAGCTCGGGATTGAACTAACCGAGCCGAGCCAGCACCGAGCCCCGCTGCGGGAGCATCGCGAGGAGCGGAACCCGAGGGACGGCCTCGGGAACAGCCGTGCGGACAGAGCCGCCTTCGAGTCACAGCGCCGGGCAAAGGCTGCCGTACTCAGAGCGCTGCCATGCTCACAGCGCTGCCACACTCACCGCGCGCCCGGCTCGGCTGGCAACCGTCTGAAGCTAATGTCCTGCAGCTGCAGTCATGGGATAGAGCCGTGGGATCACCCGAGCTGGAAAGGACCCACAAGGATCATCGCGTTCTACTCCTGGCACTGACACGCCAACAGTCCCACCCCGAGCATCCCTGGCAGCGCTGTCCGAGCCGAGCCGCGCCGAGCGCATAGAGCGGCTCCGAGTTCGGCCGAAGCGAGCCGAGCTGCGCCGAAGAGACCAACACAGCTAAATGCGGCCGACCATCGCCGAGCTGAGCCGACAACAGCTGAATTTAGCCGAACAGCTGTGAGCCTTGTGGGGAGCATGCATCATTGCAGGCTTGGGATTGAGTGAAATGCGCTAAGAAAACCAGCTCGGGGGAGGGAGAGAGGGAGGGGGCGATGGAGGGAAATCCTCTCTTAATATTTACCAATTCTTCTGTCCAACTCATCACAGCAGAACAGCGTGAAGACTGAAAGTGTAAGAAGATGTGGAGGAAAACAAAGAATCCGACAGGAGCATCGAACGCACAAGTGCACGAACTTCCCTTTTTGCTTGGATTTACACTCAGACGTTGTAAGGAATTTGGGAATGAGAAAAGACATTTCAGAAGAAGAAAAAGTTGTTGTTACAATCCTGGCAAAACTTTTGTTCTATCTAATAAAAACAAATTAGTTTAAAAAAAAAAAAGGGTTTTTTTTCCTTCAGTATTATATTCATTGGTGGCATATAGTATGTTGTTTCATTTCTCGGTATTATTAACTCTGTGTAATTTGTGTTCTGAGTGAACCAAACTTTCCAGATGGGTTGGTTTGTATCTGAGGTAGAACTAATTTCGATAGGTTTCTTTCAAAGATTTCTGATAGATATTATTGATATTTTGGTTTTGTTTACTGTATGTACAAACAAAGATTTGGTAGGACCAGCTGGGCTCCCAGAGTTTTGGGTGTAAACTCATTAGATAACTTTTGTGAAACACAGAGTAATTACATAAGTTAACAGAAAATTACCAATTAACCAATTTATCTAGCTATGCTACCTAAACACAAAATCATATGTCTTACCAGTTTTCTGTTCTTCTACTCCAAAGCGCTGTTATTCCTCTGAAGATCTTTCTTCTATAACAAGCCCTTTACTGCCCTTGAATCTGAGTCAGAGGAGAGAAACAACTGCAGCTGCTCTGAGGGCTTTTATACCCAGTGGGATTTGCCCCCTCCCTTTTCCTGGGTGCCATGGGAACGAGAGGCGGGCACCATCGGGGGTATATTAACCCCAGCCTTGGCTGAGGGGCTTCATTCCCTCTCTGGGATGTGCTGGGGTAAGAGCTTGCCTCTCAATTCAGTGAAGAGGCTCTTTCAGCTCATCTTAGATTCTTTTCAGCAGGTGTTTCTGGGCCTCTGAAGCAACAGACGCTTGGAAGATTCTGTGAAGAAAAAAGCATGGAGTGCAGGGAGTATTTAAGTTTCTGATTTTGGGATTTGTGCTTAGGGGTGGGAAAGCACCTTTGCAATTTCTTGTGTTACTCCTGTTATGTTGCCTTCTTGGTTTTGGGAGGAGCACAGCTTCCAGAGGTTCCTGGTTGTGCCAATTGCAACATTTTTTTCAGCCTGTTTATCATGTCACAAGAGGCATCCTCCCAGTGTCAAAGATGATGTTTGAGCTGGAGGCATCAGGTGAGTTGAGGATTGTGACTGGGAGAGGGAGGGTGAGCAGGTATCCAGTTAGGAATTCTTGGGAGGGGGTTTGCAGGCAGCAGGGTGAGAAAGGGTGTTTATTTGAGGGCCCCCACACATAAGGCTGTTCAGAAGTGTGGCAGAGGCATTCCTATGTCTTACAACACTCAAGGCCATGCACTACACTCCCAGGAATGCTATTTAACTTTGCCTTTCTCTAACCCAGGTGCCAGCCCTAATAAAGGCCACAGCCTTGGAATCAGGATGAAGCTGGAGCCTGAGGGAGCCAGGCACACTCAGGAGAGGGCAAGTAGCTGACTGGCTGGGATTTGGCCCACATAACTCTGGACTCACACATTGGTTTTGGTTTTCTTTATTG
This sequence comes from Zonotrichia leucophrys gambelii, assembly GCF_028769735.1. NCBI lineage: Eukaryota > Metazoa > Chordata > Aves > Passeriformes > Passerellidae > Zonotrichia > Zonotrichia leucophrys. The sequence continues at coordinate 116,482,038 of NC_088169.1, forward strand.
TAGCTGACCGAGAGGCTCACAGGCCATCACGAGGCTCTCTGAAGCAGACTCATTTCAGGTGCAACGTGGATTCCCATCACCGATCATCCAAAAGATAAGTTGGGGGCCATGGCCTAGAGACTGGAGAGTAATGGGTTGGGAGTTCTTAGGACAAATTGAAAGATTAGCAGACAAGAAGGCAATCTTGTCCAAGGTTCTCTTAGGACAGCTAAAGGGAGAGGCTCTACTTTTGATGGCAGCTTTCAGGCGGGCAGTGCAGAACAGCTCTGGTTTGTGTCGTGGTTTCCGGTGTGCCGTGTTCCCTAGTGTGTCTTTGGGGTCCCTTTTGCCTTCTTCCCTCGAGGCCCTCACCACAAGCATGATGTGTGGTGTTTGATGTCCCCCTGTTTGTCACGTTCTGTGTCACGGGTGTCTGCACACATACGGGTGCCGGAGCTGTTCTGCCCTGCCGCATGGCCAGCTGCAATGGGACAAGCCCTGGGGAGTGTAAATTTGTAATGGGGGCTGTACTTGGGCTCTAGATGCTATTCCTAGATGGACCTAAGGTGTTTGCAGCTTGTGAGTTATCCTGGTGGTGTTTGACACATGTTCTAACTTTCTTTCAGGTGCAGATGCATTGCATCCATGGCAGAGGGTCAGAGTTAGCAGGTGCCGGGCCTTCCTAGGAGCAGGGTGAGTAGCAGACTGGTGGGGTTTTGGCCGATGCGGTGCCAAGATCAGGCACTGATGTTTGGTTCTCTTTACTCTAGCTGTCTGAGAGACACCAGCCCGGTGACAGCAGGACCTTCCCAGCTGACGAGGTGGCCTTTCTTTGCACCTGGCACGGACCGGCATCGCCAGATGTCTGAGAGATAAGTAGAGGGCTATGACCCACAGAGGGGATGAAGGCAGGGTGCTGGTTTGGGAATTACTGGGAGGGGTTTTTGAGTCCAATTTGGAGGTGGGGGGTGTCCATGAAGTGGCCCCTTAGGCCCCATGAAAGCCAAGTCTCACCTTTGATCTCAGTGCTGAGGTGTTCAGGGCAGAGCAGTCCCGGTGTGTCTGGTGTCACTTGTCTGCTGTGCATTATGTGTTGTTTGTGTATCTCCTGTCTTTTACCTTAGCCCTTTAAGGGGATTGTCAGAAACCTTGGCATCATTGTTAGCATCTGTGATCTCTGCATTCCTTGGCCTGGCACCCAGGCTATAGAACTTTTGACTCGGGAGCTCAGGCAGGCATCAGACTCTCTTATCTATTTAGAAGCATCCAGTCAGATGTCTTGTCAGGTCTTGTTCTGAGCTGTACGGACAGCTGTGCCCCACCTGGATCCATTATGGTGGATTAGGGCTTGAAAGAATGTGAGGGCAGGCAGAGGATTCTGACCATAGGATTCCTAGGCATCCATCTTTACTGTTCTTGGAATCAATCATTCAGTTAGCATCTTCTTCCTGCAGTGTTCTCTGAGCCTCATCAGCTCACCGTCAGTTTGAACTCAGTCATCTCCTTTTGCATGCTCTCAGTCCTTGCAGCCATTTTCCTTGCCAAGAGATTTCTGTTCCTGTTGTGTCCCCGTTGTGTGTCCTGTCCTGTCTGTCCTGTGTCACGGGTGTCAGCACACATTTGTGCCGGGGCTGCTCTGCCCTGCCGCATAGCCTGGTGCGATAGGAGAGGGCCCGGGGACTTGGAATGTGTAATGTGGGGTGTAGTTGGCCTCTAGATGGGATTTGTAGATGGACACAGGACATCTGGAGCTCTTCAGTTGTCCTGCAACAGTGTGACTCTTGTCCTAACGTTTTTTTCAGATTCAGATGAATTAAATCTGGGCCAGAGGGCCCCATCCCGTGTGAGGGGATTCCCCCGAGCAGGTGAGGCCCCATTTGTCTGTGGAGCAGAAGTGTACATGGTGACTCTGTTAGAGCTCACTTCTTTGTCTTTCTTTTTAGGAAGTGAATCTGGATAGCAGCAGTCAAGGTGAGCCGTGGAGAGAAGTGGTTGTTATTGCTCAGCTCTGAAGCACATCAATTTTTCAGCAGCTTGATCATGTCACAAGAGGGATCTGCCCAGTGTCAAGGATGATGTTTGAGATTGAGGCTTCAGGTGAGTTGAGGATTGTGAGTGGGAGAGGGAGGGTGAGCAGGTATCCAGTTAGGAGTTCTTGGGAGGGGGTTTGCAGGCAGCAGGGTGAGAAAGGGTGTTTATTTGTTTATTTGAGGGCCCCCCCCCCAAGGCTTCTAGCAGAGGCATTCCCATGTCTTAGAGCACACAGAGTCATCCACTGCACTCACAGGAATGCCATTTAACTTTGCCTTTCTCTAAGCCAGGTGCCAGCCCTAATAAAGGCCACAGCCTTGGAATCAGGATGAAGCTGGAGCCTGAGGGAGCCAGGCACACTCAGGAGAGGGCAGGTAGGAATGCTGTGCCCCAAGCAGGGGTGCTTTGGTTTCTGCTGAGCAGGGCTTGCCCTGTTCAAGAACTTTGC